>NC_085139.1:313519689-313819689 GCF_024139115.2 Armigeres subalbatus | reverse complement strand
CTGCACATCGACATGGAAATAACTAGGTATGCTTACAATAAAATTATGTTTTTTTATATCGCATGGGAGCAGCCAGAAGTTTCAACTTATAGAAATACATACATTCCACTGTTATGAGGTACATTTTTCTCCTTAGCTAGATACTTTCATCAGACTTAAGAACATCGGTGACTGTCACTGAAGAAACAGGTGAAAATGTTGAACTTTAACTAAGTTAAACCTGAGTAAAAAATAGTTAAATTGCTATGGGAAGAAAGGGAAGCATTGACGCGCGTCGACGCGTTTACTGCAACGACTCCTGCTAAATGCTTCGACCGCCATCCGTTGTAGCGCTTCAATCGCGTGTTCGCCTGTTTTACGCAAGAGTGGACTATATTGTTAATATATAATATTTGCTGATAGTGACCAATCGTGTCCCGTCCATAAAGTCTTAAATGAATCAACGGAGATGGAAAACAAATCTGGGACTTGAACATTTTATTTTATCCAACATTTTCTGATTTCTGTGCTTTTCAAGACATTGGCTCAAAACCGAAGCATTCTCAGGTGTTAAGGAAGGATCTCGCCCATCAAACATTGTACTTTTCACGCACGGAAATTTGGTGAGAGAATTCCATTATATACAATTACATTATATCCCACTATATACAATAATTTATATAAAAAAAACTATGTATATAACCATCAGAGCACCCGATTGAAGCGATTTGGATAAGAAGAGTGGAATTGCCAACTTCCTATTGTTAACTTCTCGTGGATAAAGGGCGGGCTCTTCTCCCCATCTATTGGGTCAATCTGGGAAACGAGGGCTAGATTATATTATTGTATGTACGAACTTTCTTCTGGAAGGAGATTCTCTATTCATCCCGTGGATTCGCATGTGTCTCTGCTTATGGAACCACCCACCCATCTTTGGTCCATCATACAGGAGTTTGATGAAATACAAACAATAGTATAATCATGATCAAATCGTTTGTCAGATATGGCCCGTGCTATCGGCAGGTGCCTTGCTAGAATAGATGGTAGTAACATCATCATCATCATCATCAACAGAGTTTTTTTTTCACAAACTACATCACAATGAATTACAAAAGAAGCTCGCTTGAAAATCGTGCACATTGCATATACTACTGTGCAACGTTGGATAAGAAATACACATCGCCTCCACTTATGTACGTAAAAAGCGTTTTCGCGACGGATAAGTCATGGAGTTAAAGAGCTTCCACTACTGCGGCAAAGAAAATGGACCTCGTTGGCTTGGAAGGACCTGAGCAGCCTAAATGACCAGAAAATCGTCTCTCGGCTCTGAACCGACTGCGTGGTTGTCGACGTACACCCACGGATCAGGCTGAATGAAGAAGACTTATATGTACGCCACTCCAGCATTAGTCTGAACGAATAATAAATAAATAAATAGGTAAATAAATAAATAGGTAAATAAATAAATAATTAATTAAACAAATGAGGCAAAATTTAATTTTCAACCGTTAACATTTTCATGTCCATCCAGGAGCGCGGCACACTTCGATCCCGTTTTCATGTCACTGGGTAAAGTTTTAAGCGAAAAACGTAACTAGGCCGACTACCGGAGAAACTCCCCTGCTTATGTGGGTCTAAAGGTAAAAATAAGGTAAAGGTAAAGGTAAGGTAAAAATCAAGACATTTCCTTGAATTGTGTTCCCCAAGGCAGCAGACGGGAACTTTTATTGTAATTTTTTCCCCTGACTTTGATTTACCATCAGGGTGTCAAAAATCTTTGATTGCAGATGACACGGGCCTTTCCACCAAAAGGTGAAGCCTTTGTGGCATATTCGAAATTGGTTCTATACCGCCGGAAATAAGACAAGACATAATAAAGACAAGCATGTTTTTCATACATTTTTATCATGTTTGAGAATCGAAATCTCGATTCGTAGCGATTCGATTTGGCTAAAATTTTACTAGGCACCTGTTTTCCACTTGAACTTTTGATCTTTGAGTGAATTGTCTACATCTCTAATGATTTTGTCCTCCGAATCTGGAAATAATTATAAAGACACCACTTTTTTATATAGAGCTCCATACAACAAACCTGTCTTTATAATTATTTCCAGCAGAAACGCGTTTAAATGGAATATATGCATAAATGTAAATTTCATTGAATAAAAATTCAAGTCATTTTAGGCCTGCAGGCAAAAAATCAGCTCAATCGAATCGCTAAGAATCGAGATATCGACCTCCCAACATGGCCATTTTGTATGGAAACCGTGCTTGTCTTTATACTTTTTTCCACCAGTGCCGATTTGCCAAAACTCTTAATGTTCTGTTCTTAACAAGATGTGTTTGTCCCTAGTAGCAGTGACAGTCGAACTGGTAATCAATGGTGGAAACACTTACATCACCGGACCGGAAGAAAAATACACTCTTTCACCCACAACAACATCCCATTCCCTCGATTTCACTGCATGTAAAAGTATGGCAAAAGCTACACGAACATTGTTCGGTGCTTGTTTCCTTGGTTTCTGTGCATGTAGAAAATGTGAAGAAATTTAGCCCAAAAGTGGTGCGTATGTATTCCGATTCGGCTACTTCTCATTTTATGGGGTAGGGTCATAGAGTTCCTTCACTGCCAATATTTTTTCCCTTTCTACTTAGGGTAAAACGACCAATAATGAACCTCATATTAGGGCAGCTTTACATTTGCTGCTTTTAAACGGGAATTTCCACCGTATGAACTGCGTGTAGTACTGAATAACAAGTTTTACATCTCCCCTTCACGTTGTATGTATACAATACGCAACTACACATACACATACAAAACAATATTTGAGTCTGACTGACTTTGTCCATTAATAAATCCCCTAGGGTTAATAATAGGATTATTGCATTCCTATAATACTTGATGGCATTTCCCATGAATAAAAACAAATCGTTAAAATGTGAGTCAAGGCTCCCGATGAAATTTTGTTAAAAAATATTCATATTATGCTGTAATATTCCTAGAGGCTCCTTTACCAAGGAGTCCTCTTTTGATCAGTTTACCATTTGTGACTATGAAGACGTGACCAACGCATTTCAGACATATTCTTTCTTTCATGTGTATTTCACGTTCCAAACATTTGCAGGAAGTGTTGAATAAATTTTCTTTTATTTTATATCATCCACAGAAAAAAGCCAGATTCCAAAACAATCAAATCATCGTACACCTCCACTGGGTCGACGAGTGGAGGGAGGTGAATGCTGACTTGTCCCACAAAACAGATAGGTATCATAGAACAAACTGCAAATTTCAAAGTAGGCTTTTCGTGTAGCAACAATCGACGAACGGCACTCCCGTATATTCAAGGCGAAAGATAGAGACAGCAAAGCATGCGATGCTGCTCTGTCTAATGCGCGTTTTTCAGTAAAGCTTGACTTCCACCGCTAGGTTCGCTAGCATTCCAAAATCATGGAAGGACCACATTCCACAGCAAAGATGACTATATGTTATGTGCTTGTCCCCTTGATAAACAATCTCGATGAAGCTGAATGTGCATATGTCTGTGTTATTCGAATCAGCCGAGTGTTGCTGAAAATTTAATCAAAGCGCCGACATGTGGTGTTCTTTCATTCTGTTGTGTGCTGCGGGTGCAAACTGAATAATATGTATTTCCTGTGCAACCGCAAAACAAATATTCCAAAACAAACAATAAATTACAAAACATTGATCGCTACGAGGCTTGCAGACAACGGCGTGCACCACGATGATATTCTGCCTGATCTCATTATATAGTGATTACTACAACAACTCATACCTTCACCCTAGATTGACATATAATTCTTTTTTAGCAAAAACTCAGAGAATCAACCACCCACCGCTTTAAAAGTCGATTTTCACTCTGCCGGTCCACATCTCCTTCGCAATCGTCTGATTGCAATTTCCGATAGGATCCTCATTCGCTCTCCCCCACAGTAATGACCGGTTCCCATCCGAGCAGACCCTCGCACTGTTTCCAACTCCACCGGCCGATGATTGCTTTGCCTAGCATCCTATAATTATGTGCTGTGTTCTTCCAATCCCCATCGACTGGCGTGCTGTGTCGGAGCGCTAGCAAAAATTGTCGCCCCGGTTGGGATTGCCGGACCTTCGCCCAAAGGGACCAATCCTAGTCAATTACCCTCAGTCAAGTCGTCCCAACGAATCCCATGACAACGACGACGGCGGCGGCGACGATAATGATTACGACCGATGAACGCCGATATGATCCCACTCTCTGCCATGATAATGACGATGGTGGCTGGCGATGACGGCGACCGAGACCTCAACATCAGCTGCAAAAAACGCATGCTGTATGTCGCATTGCGCAATGACGTCACCGGTTTGTGTCGGAGTCGAAAAGCGTCCACCAGGTGAAGGCGAGATGCTATACAGTGGCAACCGCAGGAACGAAAATATCCTTTTCCACTGAAGAACCATTCTTAGACGGAGCAGTAACCCAGCACAAAGCAAGAACAGACAATTTGCCATCATGCCGACCTAAGACCCGACCCGACAAAACACGAGCAGTGCTTTTACTGTGCATGCGAAAGGAAAACGATTCTAAAAGCTTCTAATTCTCTCCGGCGCATGAAGAGTTCCATTCTCTTTGATTTATTCGAATCTCCATCAGGCGAGCTTTCCCACCTTAGCAGTTTTCAGATAGTTTTTCGTTTCGGGGGCTTTGATATCGAGTGGAAAATCGAATCGATGAAAAACTATGGAAATCGAAGGAAAACACATTTTCGCTCGACGAGCGCTGATTCGGCAGACACCTGGCGGACACTAGTCAAAACTGCAGCTCTTAGTCGAATGAAGTTCTAGCGGAACTGCACTATGATGGAAAATTTGCGCGAACTGAGCTCAGTTCTTCTGAGAAAAAAAAACTTATGGAAATAAAAATGAAGCGGTGTGTGAGGGGGGAGGGGAGTAATCGGAAGCGTGCCGCAAGGAAAGTTATATTCTTTTTTCTTAACGGCTTTGATGTTTATTTGAGGTGATGTCAAAATAATGCTATTTAGAGTTAATGTGCTGATAAATGGCAGAGTAGCACCGTTTGAAGATGGTACGTTTGGGAAAAACAGGAACGTGAGAACTGTTTGTTTTATACTAATATAGAGAACGTGGGTAGCAAATCTGTGGAAGGCTTACTGAATTTATTTACCGTGGACATGGATAATTAGTTCTATGATCTTGACTTTGTTGGATTATTGCAGCACACGTCAACGTATTGCTTTTCTCTTCGATTAATCAGATCTAGGGGAACTGTTCCGTTTTCCATCTCACTAAACATATATTCATCTCATCGCAAAACAAATAAATACAGTATCAATCTCGTCGCTTCTTTTTGCTAACATGCGTGCTCATTGCTGAAAATCACAAAAACAAGAAACAAATCATATTTCTTTGCATGGGATGAACATTTTTCTCCAATGGGATGAACATTTGAAGTTCACTTGAGAATCAAACATACAACCGTAGTCATTATTAGAGAAAAACGTGTGATGGGCAACAATGAACTTGAACTGAATCGGGTCAATATTCAATACATGCCTGTCCTTGCGATCCATAATTTTATGGCACAATAAATTTAGAAAATTATGAAGGAGTAAAAGAACAGTAGAAACGAGAAATAAACTTATAAAATCAGTAGCCTTCTGAGCTGCGAAGGACGATGGAGGTCCTTCGTAGCATAGTAGGGAAAGCACCTGTCTAGTGTTCTGGTTTCGTGGTATCAAACCCCACCGAAGGAAGTGGTTGGCCTCTAATACATTTTTCGAACTAAATCTTTCACATGTTGTGAAATTGCACAAACTGAGTTTCAGACATAGTGGGAAATAAACATTTTTTGCCAACCCTGAAGTCACTAACAACCAGTGGCAATAATTATGTTACTTGGGTTGTGATTATAATACAGTCCCTACCTGATTTTGGAAACACGAACTGATTTTTATGTTGCCAAAAACGGGAAAAATATTTCATACCAAATTAATTTTTATTTTGTTTGCATGATTGAAGCTATATACTTAGAACATGTACTAATACTTTGTAGTATGTTTGGAGTATGTTTAAACAATGCACGTACATTATAATATATATTTTTGCACTATTCATTACTCCGAGATTGAAGTGCAAAACAGGATTTGAACAAACCCAAGAATGGTAATCAAACGATAATAAGACTAGTTAGTCAGTTTCATAACTAAAACTGTGATAATAAATAATATTTGAAACTAACATTAGCGTCGGCCAGGTCCTTACAAAAAAAATATCCTTTCGGACGTTTTTTATCTATCTTGCGTTTCATATAAATTCTGATGGTCGAGCAACCATCCCAACAAACAACGACAAGCTACAAATAAGCATCTAAGTTGAATTATTGTTTATTTGTAATCTTCATTGCTGAATAAAATGGATGCTGAATAATTCGCTAGACAGATTTCATCTCAGCATTTGATACAACTAATATTCGACTTGGCCTATTTATTTGTTTACCACCTTTATTTGAGATCGAACTAACGTTTTAGTTTTATCACATTTCAGCACATTGGGGAAGTTTATCAATGTGCTGAACTAATGATTTTCAAAATTCTCTGTTCGACTATGATGTGATGCTCTTAAAGGATGGTCGAATTGAGTTTGAATAGTAGATTCATAAGCAAGCATTTGACATCCTTCTTAACCGTTGTCCTTCTTAACCATTGGAATTCACCTCCACCGGATCTATCGCACAGTGGAAGAAAACATTATAAATAATAGTTTATGTTTTTTCCGTTTGAAAGAAAATCGCGAAGGCTTGAATTGATGATATTTGGATAGGATAATAATAATTTATTTTCAAGACATTGTTGGAATCATTGGTAAGGAAAATCAGGCTTTTTATATTCGTGGGGCAATACATAATTATTTCGTGATACATAATTGATTCCTGATCAATAAAGCTGTTGGAGATTACAACGAACAAAATTCACGCAGTTGTTGTAAAGTTGTGCGGAAACGAACACAAACAAATTCATAAAAATCGACCATATTGGATGTCTGTTACAGATTTCCTATGTACTAGTTGTTTTTCTATATGTAAATAAATATCGATATGTGTAGTTATTTACTCGCTGCACGTGTGGTATTGATGACACAATTGATGACTAGCAAGGTCGAACATAAATTCATTAAATTTTCATAAACTCCATCATTGGAGACGAATTTTATTTTATCGTTTTGACATTATTTTCTTATATTTTTTCCCAGTGTTGAATCGTTATGACTGGCTGAACAATGGTTGAAATAAAAATCTTGTACAGTTACTAACAAACTGTAGTTTGACAGATTGACTTGTTGATTAAGAGTCCAATTATGATTCATATTCAGCCATACGATTATTTATGTTTTGCATTGGGTAAGCCATAACTTACAAATCAAGGATGGCGCGGATGGCAACGTTACCGGCGGATGATCAAATGTCAGCAGTTCGAGACCCAATTTAGGAAAATTTTAAAATGATTATATGAAAATAGCAATTGCAATACGTTCAATGGAGATCTTGATGATGTTACTCTCAATGCGTTATTATTTTCGAAGAATTTACATGTAGCTGAATTAAGGCTAAGTAAAATGCTTATTAGAGGTTTAACGAATCAGGTAATAAAATTGTTTTTCAAAATGAGATGTTGTAGCTGTATAACTTCTCCAAAATTGTGTGAACAAAGCCTGAACAGAAGTTGCGATAAGAAATAGAACAGACATATAATTCAACACAGTGCTGAACTGAATCATCACACTGATGTTAGTTAAACTAGTGAATGTTTGTTGGGATGTTTGGTGTTATCATAATTCACTTTATGAATCAAATAGCGTTCCAACAGATACAAGATGGTTAAAGGCGCTACGATCAAAATGGATCGATCAGGTGAAGGGCGATTTGCGAAATACAGCTGTGGACCGACCTGAATAGAGAGGAATTTTACATATAGAAATCACAAAAGTTTGCTGAAATAAAACTCAAATTTTTAGTATGCTTATATCATGGACAATGATGGTGACATACTTTCTTGTGATCGGTGTGATTTAGAGTACAGTTCTGTGCACGATTCTTGACACGGTTTAGCATAAATGGCCCACAACCAAGGAATATTTCAGGGCCATAAGCACAATGTACACTTCTTTAGCGGTTTACACTGCGAGTGACAGTGTGGCCAAGTGGAGGCCGAAAGACCATTTGCTCCAAGTTTCCATGCACTAAGTACCAACTTGCACCACAAGTGACGCGAATGTTCATGCTTCATACAAATTTTTGAAAATTCATATACGCGTGGGGAGGGGGTAGCCAAAACTGACCAAAATCTGTCCACTTGGTATATGGACAGCCCCTTATGGCGTGTTACTTTGAGAGATGGAAGAAGCTTACATCAAGCTGAAAAGGGAAGCAAAGCGGATCGGACGAAGTACATGATAGGACGAGGCGCGAAAAAGGACAACGTTAGCCATCCACCACGAGTTCGTATCGATGGTGACGACATGGTAGGGTATCGATAACAATACCATCAGAGAAATTTGGAGACGCATCATGGCAGGAAATCGTACGTACTTTGGATTCCACGAAACGCTCCGATCGAATTGGACCGGTAGTAAGGGGTCCCATACACGCTCCGACATGTTGTACAACTTTGACTCCGCCCCCAGGAAATTTGGTTCGGTCGGAGTAAAGTCGGACCGTCTGTGGGCAAGTTGTACTGTTCAACAGTCATACAACTTGCCCACAGACGGTCCGACTTTACTTCGACCGAACCAAATTTGCTAGGGGGTCAAAGTTGTACAACATGTCGGAGCGTATGTGAGCCCCCTAACGGACACGAGATTTTGACGATGCTCGTGCAAGACCAACGCGCACTTGACGTTTTTGAAAGGCAAGTACTATCTATGGTTGGGTACAGATGCTGGAAGGTACGTGGAGAAGGCAAATGAACCACGAGCTGCATCCGCTATTTGGAGAACCAGCCATCGTTCACACCGCGAAAATAGGAAGAATGCGGTGGCACCAGACTGCCTGACTGTTGACTAACAGTGATGAACCGTGCTGAATGGAGACGACTGTTATGTACTGCACAGACCACTCCGACCTTAGGCTGAATAAATAATAATAAAACCATATGTGACGCACCACTCGCCTACCGATGCAGTTAGAATTACTCTTGCGATCTCATGGGAGCTTAAAGGAGGTACTCCATTACTGACAGTCCGCCATCATAAACAGAACACTCGAGAGCCTTACTGTTACATGTTACCAAACTGTCACCATGTACTGTTTTACTATTACCATACATGCTGGAATCAAAAAGCTCGTTATGCAATTATGATATCAGGAAACTGGAAAAGCCAACAGTGTTTCAACATTAATCGCTAGATAGTAATGACCAAACGACTAGATTGCTACAATTATAGCACAATCAGATTATCGGATGTACTTATCACTAGCTATTGATCCTTCCTGGGTTTGTTTGCTCCTGGATCACACATGCAGTATCGGCTGCAATGTGTACATCAAGTGGTGTGATTGAAATTGCCGACAACAAAATCGGGGTTGAAAATGCAAAAAAAAAACCCAGATCAATCCACCTAGCGTTGGTGGTGCCTTTCTCGCGCTTTAAAAAAATAAGAAAAACACATAAGAGAGGTCGAAATAGCATTTTAGGGGGATAGATTTTACTTTTTTCATCAATTCATATGCATTTGCGGTCATTTAAATGCATTGCTGCAATCTATGAAAAAAAAAATTTCGTTTTTGAAATTTTTTTTCCCAAGGAGGCATTCCACGGGGGCATGTCAGTCGATCCTGAGCGACCATTTCGAAAATATTTGAAACTCTGCACAGTTTTTCAATTTCATCTAAATCGTCATTTTTCGATATCAAATCTTCATATTGAGTCACGACTAACTTTTCAAAAGGGTGTATGTGAAAATGGTTCAAAAATATTTAAAAAGCTGCACAGCAAAAACGGAATGTTCGATTGTTATGATTTTTTCAGCAAAGTTAGACAACTAAATGGTGATTCTTAAGAAAATGTGCACAGTAAAAAAAATTTTTTTGGCTTTAAAAATATCATTTTGTCACAAAACTCAAATATCTCAAAACCCTATCTTTTTTCGAACGTAATTTTTTAGGAAAACGGTCCATTATATTAGCTATCTACCATAAAAATTTGGTGATGGTAAACTAATAAACAAAAAAGTTATGACATTTCAAACATTTCACAATTTTCACATTTAGTAAAAAATTTTTTTCTGTGTAAGTTATTTCGAGAATTGCAGTTTGATGCAGATTTTATTGTTAAGGGACGTGATTTAAACAAGTTGTTTTCATGATATTTTGATTTAATTATTCATAGCATCTATAAGAAACTTAGACACGATCCAGTGTTGTGATCAAAAGTATTGATAGTGTCATAATTTTCATTGCACGTGAATGGCGAAAAATTCTTTTAATAGTGTTGAAACCTGTTGATAATAACGTTGATAGAAACATATCAGAAATGTTATTTTTAAGACAAAAGCTGCAAAATCAAAGATTTATATACACGCGTACGTCTATAGTTTACCTGCAAAAATATACCTCTTAGAGAATAGACTTTATGATCGGGAGGAAACGGGTATCTTCAACAACAACAAATGCATGATAGGTACATACCATGACAATGCTCACGAAAAAGCAAAAAATTACTACTACTAAGGTTGTTAAAGATCTTATAGTAATTTTTTCTTCAGTCAAGCAAATGACACCAAACTAGTCAGTAAAAACTTAAAAGTGATTTTGTTTATTGAAATATTACGAACAACATGAGTAGCCGCTTTCTCAACTGTTGTAGGCCGTTTGATGGAAAAAAGTGTTCAAAAGAGTTACGAAATCTCACCGAAAGCACCATAGATAAACTGAAAGCGACTGGTTATGCTCCAATGTCCACATTGAATACAAATTTACGCATTTGCACGTCCTGCCGTCTAAACGTTGACAAAAGAGCAATCTGTATATCATCGGTTGAGCAGAGCGCAGGAAGTTCGAAAACGACAGCAACTGAGAAATTGCCAGATGTATCGACAACAACTGAGGAATTACCAGAAGTATTAAGTGCTGAGAGCCTTGCCACCGTACCATCAGCGAAATCTGTTTCAACAAATCAATCGGAAGATGAGTGTATCCAAAAGGTCAACATCGAACGCTTTAACGAGGGCATAGCTGGGATAAAAGTGACTCCGATTAAATGGAGTAAGATGGACTACGTTTATTACCCGGAGAAAAATACCGTGAAATAAACGAAGCTGTACGAAGAAACCTCTTCAAATTAGGACCTGATGATGTGGAAAATACAGACTACGATGAGGTAATTATAAATATGAAGGAAAGGTTCTCGAATGCAGCCACGACAAGGAAAGAAAAATTATTGATTTTGTCGATGCTGCCAAGTTCGTGGTCTATTCAGGATGCCATTGATGAGTTCAAAACCAATAGAAATACAGTAAAAGAGGCAAAACAATTGAAGAATAACTGTCTTTCAACCAAAAATACTAGGTCTAGTACTGCATTAACAGATGAGACAAAAGAAATAGTAGTTCAATATTTTGAAGATGATGAAGTAAGTCGAGCTATGCCTGGTCAAAAAGATTATGTATCAGTAAAAAAAGATGGAAAGCGTCAAGCAATCCAAAAACGATTAATGATGACGACTTTGAAAGAAGCGTACACACGCTTCAAGGAAATTCACGATAATTTTAAAATAGGTTTTTCCTCATTTGCAAGCCTTCGGCCAAGCTTCTTTCCAATTCAGGAACACATAATGTGTGTGTGTGCACAACCCATGAGAATATTAATCTTATTTTACATAGTTTGAAAAGAATCAATTTAACAAAGGATATTAAAATGTTAACTGGTAGTCTTTTGTGTGAAAATACAACATCAAATTGCTATCTACGATCTTGTTCGGATTGTCCAGATTCTTCATCATTGGAAAATACTTTATTCGCTGAGTTTGAAGAAAAATATATTGATCAGTTATCATTTGAGCAATGGGTGACCACGGATAGGTGTGACATAGAAACTATTGTAAAACCTGTAGATGAGTTTGTGTCATATTTTTGCTTGAAATTAGAAAGTTTAATCCCTCACGATTTCATTAAAACAGAACAATCCAGCTTTTTAAAAAATACGAAAAATACATTACAAAATGGTGAATTTTTAGTCATTTGTGATTTTTCTGAAAATTACAGCTTTGTATTGCAAGATGAAGTGCAGTCCCATCACTGGAACGTACAACAAGCTACAATTCATCCATTCGTTATTTATTTTAATGGAAGTACGCAAATTGAACACTTAAGTTTTATTATAATTTCCGAAGATTTAAGACACGATTCAGTATCCGTAAACTTGTTCATTGAAAAATGATTAATTTTTACGCGTTGATAAGAATAAAGAAGTCAAAAAGATATATTTCATGTCTGATGGAGCAGCGTCGCAGTACAAAAATCGTAAGAATTTTTCGAGCCTATGTCAATTTAAATCAATGTACGGAATTGATGCAGAATGGCATTTTTTTGCTACATAACATGGCAAAGGTCCTTGTGATGCTATTGGAGGAACAATAAAGCGCATGGCCACAAGAGCAAGTTTAGCCAAAGAACGTGAGCATCCAATTAAAACTGCGAAAGAACTTTTTGATTGGGCAAATCGTAGAAAAGAAAAAGATTTAACCAAATTATCATTTTGTTTTACTACTACTGAAGAGTACGAAATAAAGGCTTCAGAGCTCAGCGAGCAATTTAATAACGCGAAAACGATCCAAGGAACCCAAAAATTTCACTGTTTCATTCCATTGTCGGAAAATAAAATTAAAGCAAAACTATACTCAAACTGTGCTGATAATAATTCAAAAGTGCTCGATATTTTAAAAATTTGAATAAAAAAAATAAAAATAAGTATTAATAAACTGTTTTCATGATATCATAACCCATACCAAAATTCAAACCCAAAACTCTTAGAGTTTCTATAACAACATTGTGTAACTGCCACATTTAATTTAATACTTAGGATAATATTAATTCATTTTTATTTATTTATACATATAATATTTATACATATAATATACATAATATCGATGAATACATAAATATGGAATATCATACAAACAACTTGTTTAACTCACGCAAGGCCCTTAACAATAAAATCAGCATCAAACTGCGATTCTTGAAAAAAAAAATACACGGAAATTTTTTTTGTTTACTATATGTGAAAATTGTGAAATGTTTGAAATGTCATAACTTTTTGTTTATTAGTTTACCATCACCAAATTTTTATGGTAGATAGCTAATATAATGGACCGTTTTCCTAAAAAAATTACGTTCGAAAAAGATAGGGTTTTGAGATATTTGAGTTTTGTGACAAAATGATATTTTTAAAGGCAAAAAATTTATTTTTTTTACTGTGCACATTTTCTTAAGAATCACCATTTAGTTGTCTAACTTTGCTGAAAAAATCATAACAATCGAACATTCCGTTTTTGCTGTGCAGCTTTTTAAATATTTTTGAACCATTTTCACATACACCCTTTTGAAAAGTTAGTCGTGACTCAATATGAAGATTTGATATCGAAAAATGACGATTTAGATGAAATTGAAAAACTGTGCAAAGTTTCAACTCAATAGAAAATCATGAATTAAAAATTTTCTTAAATTTTGATGCTGTTGCTTGGAATCGCTCCAAGGTGGGACCTTTGGCAGAAAAACAATGTTTTTTCAATAACTTTGGAACGCAATGACCGATCGGGCCAATTTTCAATATGAAACAACTAGACCGCAATCCGCGTCGACTGCAACTTGTTGCGAGCAAATGCTAATGTACCAAATGCGAATAATGCTAAGTACCAAAAAGTGTGTCTCACATTTTTGAACACACAAACACACACACACACACATACAGGCATCACCTCAATTCGTCGAACTGAGTCGATTGGTATATAACACTATGGGTCTCCGAGCCTTCTATCAAAAGTTCGGTTTTTGAGTGATGCTATAGCCTTTACGTATACTTTGTATACTAGAAAGGCAAAAATACAACCTCCTCCGTCGAATGCATCCCCTGTCGACAATTGAAGAAATATCTGCTCGTATATGTCACACTAGCCATCTCCGGATTGGCAATCCTACGCTTCTGCTCGCAAGTCTAATTGGAGACCCAAAATAACATATTGTTCCAAAATCTGAACAAAAATATTATCTTTCTTTGCAATTGAAACTGATCGATATTTTTTAGAAAATATGCATTTTTCAGGATTGGCCAAATTAGGCACTAAGGTTGCCAAAACCGGTACACTTCCCCTATTCGTCGCTGACACTTAATAATCTATTCAGATTGGTTGCCTACTCAGATCTCTATTTGACCATGCTCAAAAAATGAGTCAGTGTCGAAACGCAGTTAAAGTTAGAAAAATAATATTTTGACCATAACTTTAAAGATTGTGACTATTTTTACACGTTTTTAGCGTAAAAAAGGATTTTGATCATAACCTCTGATCCCATAGTCCGATTCGGCTAATTTTCAATAGGAAACAATGGGACAGGATTCTGCGTTGGATGCAACTTGTTGCGAGCAATTCCTTTGAAGGTAAATGCATAAAAAATGGGCGAGACTTTTTTACACGTTTTTGGCGTAAAAAAATGTATTTTGGCCATAATGCTCGGCTAATTCGGCCAATTTTCAATACGAAACAATGGGACAAGATTCTACGTCGAATACAACTTGTTGCGGGCAAATCGGTTAAGGGTAAGTGCCTTAAAAATGGACGAGATTTTTTGCGCACACACAGACATCACCTCGATTCGTCGATTGGTATATAACACTATTGGTCTCCGGGTCCCCATAAAAAGTTTGGTTTTGGAGCGAAAATATAGCCTTTACGTATAGGGTATCCAATCATGGTTTGAACCAAATGGCGGGTTTCAGATGAGCCGTTAAAATAAAGTTGATTTATTTCATTAAAGGGACATGTTAGAACTGCGTTTTCTAGTTTGTATGAAAGCTTAGTTCATTATCTTTCTAAAAACATCCTGGGTGCACATAGTTATGCTTAGTTTCATTGAAAAAACTTAATAATTACACAACTTTGATTCGTAATATGGTTTGAACTACACTGTTCATGGTTTGAACTAAATTCGTACCATGGTTTGAACTACTGCAGCAGCCAGCAGCTCCTAAATATAATACTAATCACATGCATGAAACGCTGAGGAAATCTGTAGAAAATCAAATTTGTTTAACTATTCATCTTCTCGCATTCGATTAGTAACTCGAAACGTGTGAAAATCGTCTAAATTATCGATATGAAAATTGCGAATTTTTCATATTGGAAATGTTAACAAAATGTTCTAGCTAGGCGCATGCAGCGCTCCTAGCGGACCGCAGCAGAACATGACTGCATTTACAAGTTCAAACCATGGTACGAATTTAGTTCAAACCATGATCAGTTTTTACGTTGTATATTGTTACTATTTTAACTATTTAAAACTGTTTCTCAATTGTATGATGACGTCAATCGATTACAGATGAAAATAGCGTTCTTTTGATATATTGATCTCACTCCTGTGTCATAAAATGCGTCCTTTACGAGCTTTTTGAAATTATGCCACTGGTGGGGGGGATTTGGCGCAAATTCAGGACGTTTTTAAATCGCTTTATTTTATTACTTAAACAATATGTACGAATGTTTAAATAAACTCTATCACTTCCAGTATACCTAAACATTCCATTCATACTGTTTTAGGTTCATTTCCTGTCAATGAGATGGTAATTTCTACTGATTTCAAAATGGTTCAAACCATGATACGCTTTTCACTAGTTCAAACCATGATTGGATACCCTACTTAGTACACGAGAAAGGCAAAAAAGAAGGTTTAGATGAGATGAATTTTCCTCAACAATCGCTTTGCTGCGACGGCCGGAAATTGCTGTCGGTAGCAGATACACAAGCGCTAGTAGGAGGGTGAGGCTGGAAAAATTGACTCACATGGATGACGTCTATTTACGTTTCAGCGGCAAATCATCGAGTGGCTGGCATTGGTGTCAGTAGCTTTGAAGTTAAATTTTCTCTCGAGATTCTGATTTTGGTTTTGCTGCTGTTAGTGATTGGAAAGGCGTATTATTGAAAACAAATCGGTTCTTCACAGATCCACCATTTTATTCAAGAGAATGTTGAGAAGAAAACAATTTTCTTCAATGTGCAAAACATACTGATGGCCGCGGGTTCGAGTCCCATCGAAGGAAAGTGATTACCTCCAATACATTTTTCAAATCAAAATCGTCCACATAATATACATAGCACATCTGAGTTAGTGAAATAACATTCTGCTGTTTACCCATGAACGTATGAAAAATGATGCATAAATCTTTGGAAAATGATCCAATGTTCATATGATCCATAATTTTAGCATTCGAAAGGAAAATGCTTTGTACCATCTATGGCAGAGTTCAGATGGTGTGGAGGAGGCGAATGAACCACGAGTTGCATCAGCTGGTGGAAGAACTGTCCATCGTTCATACCGCAAAAATTGGACGGCTACGTTCGGCCGCGCACTTAGCCAGAACATCGGAGAGTAACCTGGGGCCCTTCTTAGCCATGTGGTAAGATGCACAGCTACAAAGCAAGACCATGTTGAGGGTGGGTGGGTTCGATTCCCGGTTCGATTCGGATTGGAAATAGTCTCGACTTCCTTGGGCATAAAAGTATCATCGTGTTAGCCTCATGATATATGAATGCAGAAATGGTAACTTGGCTTAGAAACCTCGTAGTTAATAACTGTGGAAGTGCTTAATGAACACTAAGCTGCGAGGCGGCAATGTCCCAGTGGGGGATGAAAGGCCAATAAAGAAAGAAGAAAGAAGAAGAACCTGTTGAAAACAGTTCTCGACAACGATCCGATGGGCACAAGACGGCGAGGTGTGCAGCGAACAAGGTGGTTCGATCAGGTGGAAGACGATTTGCGTACCCTCCTTAGACTGTTTGATAAGCGACGTGCAGC
This sequence comes from Armigeres subalbatus, assembly GCF_024139115.2. Taxonomy (NCBI): domain Eukaryota; kingdom Metazoa; phylum Arthropoda; class Insecta; order Diptera; family Culicidae; genus Armigeres; species Armigeres subalbatus. Next base: position 313,802,639 of record NC_085139.1, on the reverse strand, counting down.
TATGGACCGAGCTTAATGGCCACTCTAGCCTTAGTCTGAGTAAATATAAATAATGGCATGGGTTCCTTCACATTGCTCGAGCACGGGTATAGAAGAAGCAGACTCTCTGTCTGACGGGGAAGCATCGTTTAGCCAAACAAACCATTAGGCCAAAACCCATCCGGTCGAAAGTCATTTGGCCAAATAGGTTATTTGACCAAATAGGTCATTTGGCCGAATAGGTTATTTGTCCGAGTAGGTCATCTGGCCGAACAAGGCATTTGGTCGGACAGGTCATTTGTTAAAGAAAGTTTTGAAAATCCTCAAAACCATCCTACATTTTTGTTGATGCCCCCTCAAAATATATTTTTTAGGCAAAATAATTCGGGCGGGGGGACATAATTGTTTCTAAATATTTGTATCGGCCTTACAAAAGCAAAATGCGTTAACGGTACCCGTTATCAAAATGCTTACAGAATCCTTCACAGATGCTCATTCTTGATTGCGTTATCATCTACGGGTAAAATTTTAAATTTTTTTGGGTGACAAAATCGGGTCGGAAACGTGATATAATCAGGGGTAGAGAGAATCGGGGAGTGACATAATCAGGTCAACATTGTATGTTATTTGGCCAAATAGGTCATTCGGCCGAATATGTTATTCGGCCAAATAGGTAATTTGACGTCTCACTTCTCAATCATCATTTCTCACTTCTCTCTACAAAAGTGAGAAATAAGAAGCTATGATTGATGAAAAGAAACTCGTCTCCCTTCTTACTTCGCTCTTCCCACTTTCCACATCTAGAAGTGTGATGAGATTAGTAAGAAGTGAGAATTGGGACGTCTCACTTCTCACTAATCATTTCTTACTTCTAACTGTGAAAAGTGAAAAGACATTTATCTGCTCACTTTGCACTTCTCACTTTTTACAGTGAAAAATTATTACGGAGAAATGTGAAGTGAGCTCACTTTTCACAGTGAGAAGTGATAAATGATAAGACCGAAGTGAAAAAAAATTGTCTCACTTCTCAATCCTCATTTCTACATGAAACGTCTTACTACTCACTTCAGACTACTCACTTTTCACAGTGAGAAGTGAGAAATGATTAGAGAGAAGTGAGACATCTCACGACCTATTGGGCCAAATGAAATATTCGGCCAAATGACCTATTCGGCAAAATGACCTATTCGGCCAAATGACTTTCGGGCCAATGACCTTCGACCAAGTGGCATTCGGCCGAATGGTTTTCGGCCAAATGGCCCTTCCCCCTGTCTGACTAAGTTTGGCCCTGTGATATTTACGGTCGGATTGTTGTTCTTTTTCACATTACTTCGTCAGGAAACTTTGATCAGCTGGCAACATAAATAGACAAATAAGGAGACGTAGGTGAAACTTCATTCGAATCATCAATATCCAATCACTACAGTTTGAATAAACATCTCTTCAGAATAAGGCTCTCGGAAAATTATCAGAATATTGACATTGTCGTGTGGGAGTGCGAGAAGCATCGTGATCCCAGATTTGCGCTAACTGAACATCTCCGGGGGAGATGGGAGGTGTAGGCGGGATTGCATCTCGAATAAGTGTCCCTTATTTTACTTGACCATTTACTTGAAAGTTGCTATTGTTTGACTTTCATAATTCGCCCATCCTGTTTCCTGCACGTTGGCCCTTACGAATGCACTCCTCTTGTTGTCCATTTAAATATCCCCAGAAAATGTTTGTTCCTTTAGCACCAACATCGTAACTACTTGTGCTGCTCGGGATAGGGTCAGCTTTGGATATTTCTGCGTGAATGCGCTCGACCCCGGGAACCTTGTTGGATGTCATCCCGGATAGAAGCCGTGAACAGAATAACAAAACATGACATGGACTTGATTGACACAAGAGATAAAAGAACAGGCAACAATATCAAAAATTTGCACCGAAATATTATTCAAATAACAACATATGTTATGGATAATAACAAACTAATGGCACATGATATTGATCACTTCTTACAAATATCATAACTTGATCTCCTCATGATATTTTGGTGCAAAAAATTGATATTGTCGTCTGATCTTTTATCTCTTATATCAATCATGTCCATATCTCATTTTACTATCTAATCAACATTTGATATTATTGAGCTATTTGCATCTACTCGGGATGCTTCGAAGCTCCTCCGGAGATGACGTGGGTAATGCGTCGCGCCCTTGGCGACTCATGCCGAGTTGTTGATGGTTGGTCGAGCGTTGAAACTTGAAGAAGTTGTTCCATCCAGCTGATCAGTTGAATGAATGAGTAACTGATCTTTTGCGTCTTTCGCCGGCATCATCGAATTCATCCTTGCAACAATCAAGCGTCGTGAGATATCGAAGAGGAGGCCAATATCGCCAGTTATTGTACCTTTCTCCCCTTGGTCGGCCAAGGAGTCTACTCACTCTCACTTGTCCAGTCTACAGCAGCGTTTAACTTTCTTCTCTAGCGTCGCATACCATTGACGGGACTCGTACTTGGCTGCTCTGGTTCATGCCCGCCGTCCTCTACGCTTTCAAATAAACGGCCCTTTACGGGCATAAAGCGTGCTCGTCAAAAGAGTAGACCAGAAGCTTTCTTCTGGGGTCATCGTGCGGAATACGCTACAGACAATACCAAGCGGTGCCTTGGGCTGAAAGTCTCCCTAATAAAGATATAAAAAAATACCAAGCGGGAAACTAGAAAAGGGGTATTGGTGCAGGCGCATAAATCCTAAACTGTAGTGCACGCTTGCTGAAAATATTGTGAATCATATAAAACACGACAGACTTACCTGCTTAATTCATTAAGTGATAGAACAATACCCAAGCAGCACACATGTTGCCGAGAAGTTACGGTATCGCATATGCAATCAAATTTGGTCACATTTAAGTTGCTGCAACGAAATCAGTGTGAGTTGTGCTACTCGGGTAGTCAACAGAAAGCCAAATGGAGGTCAGTTACTGCGTGGACGTTGAGCGCTAGTATCGGACTTGGGACCCCAAATGGTTGACTACACGAACGGTCATTCCTCTGACGATTCCAGCTGTGAGGCCATCTTTTCGAGAACGGTTCGGTGATGATTCGATGGCCACTATTATGCAGCACTGCCCAAGAACCATTTCTAAGTTGGGCATTTCCTGGCTACCGAGCAGAAAATGTATAGGGGTGCTAACCTCTAGAAGCAGTACGCTTTGTTGACTTCATAGAGGAGAGCATGCAGTTAATTGATATGAGCAAAATCGAAAAAGATCCAGATAATAATAATAGCATAATTTCATAATGGTCGCTTGGCATTCGAAGTGTCTCATTACTGCGTAAGATTTATGGAGCGATTTTTTATAGTGCCATGATTGGATGCCGTAGAAATAGAAAGCCTACCGGCATGGTCTATCCCAACATATTTTCAAAAAATATTACATCATTTGCTTATAATGATTTATAATCTAAAACTTTATAGTAATATAGAGGATCAATGACTCGCTGGCCTCTCGTTAAATAGATGTGATTACATCATTTACTTTAATTAGCTAAGCTTGTTTGACTGTACACTTCGTAGTTGGTAGTCGTGATTGGTCGATAAACAACAAATATGCACAGCTTACCAAATGATTAGCTATCCTGGGCTTTGAAAACCATTTTCACTGTACATGCTTTAATTCTAAACCAATAACAATGCTGGTCACGTCCTCAAAGTCAATTTAGGATTAGGAGAGGAAAATTAGTTCGACACTCATTGCTACAAGAGACTGAGGAATCCTCTGCATCTCCGTGAGCAACACGGAAAAGGGATAGTTGGTTAAATAAGAAGGTAGTCTATAGGAAAATGCGCGGCTATAAAGCAAGACCATGCTGAGGGTGGCTGGGTTCGATTCCTGGTGCCGGTCTAGACAATTGTTGGTTTGGAAATTATCTCGACTTCTCTAGACATAAAAAGTATCATCGTGTTAGCCTCATAATATACGAATGCAAAAATGAAGAAGCGAGGCGGCAATGTCCCAGTGGGGGACGTTTCACTTCTCACTCCTCATTTCTTACTACTTGCTGTCAAAAGTGGGAAGCGCGAAGTGAGTAGTGAGACATCTCACTACTTACTTCGCGCTTCTCACTTTTTACAGCGAGAAGAGAAAAATTAAGAATGAAGAGTTATACGTCTCACTTCTCACTCCTCATTGATCACATCTCGCTGTAAAAAGTGAGAAGCACAATGTGAGTAATGAGACATCTTACTACGCACTTTGCGCTCCTTTTTTTACAGTGAGAAATGAGAAATGAGGAATGAGAATTGAGAAGTATCTCTTCTTACTCCTAATTTCTCACTTTTCAAATGACCTATTCGGCCAAATGTCTTATTCGGTCAAATGTCCTGTTCAACCAAATTACCCTTTCAGCCAAATGACCATTTCGGTCAAACGACCCTTTCGGCCAATGACTTTTTGGGTCAAATGACCCTTTCGGCCAAATGACCTTTTCGGCTTAAAGACCCTTTCGGCCTAAAGACCCTTTCGACCAAATGACCCTTTCGGCCAAACGTATCTTTCGGCCCTTTCGGCCAAACGAACCTTTCGGTCAAACGACCCTTTCGGCCAAATGACCCTTTCGGCCAAACGACCCTTTCGGCCAAATGAGTTTCGGCCTAATGGTCTGTTCGTTCAAATGGTATATTCGGTCAAACAACTTTCGGCCTAAAGTCATTCGGCAAAATGGGTTTCGGACGAATGGGTTTCGGCCAAACGACCCTTCCCCATGGAGAAGATGTGCTTGGCCAGCAATGTTAGCTTTCAAACTTTATCATTTTGGACCCTCAAATGGGTAGCCATTAAATCCAAAAATGGCAATTCATAAATTATTTAAAGAAGGAATTTAAAAAAATAAGCAAGGCAGCTCTTATGGCGTTCCTTAGCCGTGCGGTAGGATGCGCGGCTACTAAGCAACACTATAATGAAGAAGACTGGGTTCGATTCCCTATCCAGTCTAGAAAATTTTCGGGTTGGAAAGTTTCTTGACTTCCTTGGGCATAAAAGTATCATCATGTTAGCCCTACGATAAACGAATGTAAAAATGGTAATTTGGCTTAGAAACCTCGTAGTTAATAAATGTTGAAGTGCTCAATAAATACTAAGCTACTAGGCGGCACAGTGGAGGTTGTAATGCCAATGAGAAGAAGAAGAAGCTCTCAAAATGCAATCTACAAATAAACTCCGTTACAACACAATTACAATGACATTTACTAAAATGTTTAATTTCTCATATAGAACAGACTATCAAGGCTTAACAGTCTGATTACGAAAGAAGTCAACTTTCCTTCTATTGCAATAAGGCCATTACAAATATTTAATGAATATTATGTCCTACTGGATTCCGAGAGTCAAGGGGGATAATAAAAAATAAATATTAGAATGAAAAAATAATTTCCTCGGATTTGATAAAGAATGTTTTGAAAATCCTCAAAATTTCAGGAATTTTGTTATTATCCCCTCACATTATTATTGTTGTGCAAAAAAATCCCAGGGAGGAAGACATAATTGTTTTTTTGTTTTATAATTGTATCGGCCTAATCTTCTAATAAAGTCCTTCTTTCCTTAGCAATTATTCGTCAGGGTTCAAAGAGCACTGAAGGTGAAATCCAGCAATGTGTAAATTACGAGATGCGATGTCAGAAATCAAAAATAAGAAAAAACTCTCGATAATACCAACTCAAATAAAACTTCAACAATAAGTCGAATCAAGTACGAGACAGTGAAGACGACCTTACTGTTGAGGTCGAAATACGTCTCTGTCAAGGTACAATCAAGTGGTGGAATTAAATGGGATAGTACGAACTCGTCTTACGACAAGTGAATAACAAAACGGTAATCGTACTTCACCGCACGGAGAATCATTGAACGGTTTCGCATGACTTGACCCACATTTCCGTGATTTTACAACCAGTGCAATCAACTTCATAAAGGAGGAAAATCCAACCACCCCATGCTAATGGCACCTCATAACTGCACTTATCGCCATAACACAAAATTACATTCCAAATTATAATCTTATAAATAACGCTACCGCCCACCGTTCACCGCCTAGTCAGCACTACGCGCGGTTCAGCATCCGCTGCAAGTTTTCTTCAATGGCCGAGAGGCTGGGCTAACTGCACCTCGGCGGTGTGAGCAGATAGGCCGGTGCGGCGCACACACTGTTGTAAGGGTATGCGATAATACACTTTTTCCTGGCGAAACGAAACGGAACGAAATTTAAAATGTCTATGTTGATTCGAAACGAAACGAAACGAAATATAGATTTATTTTCGAGACCTCGAAACGATACGAAATCAGGGTCCATTTAATTCGAAATTTTTCGAAACGAAACGAAATTTATTTTTTTTCCGCGGAATTTTTGTTGAAGTGCTTATGTACGCAATTTAAAATATTTTTTTGGAATTCAAATAAGGTCGTTACAAAAATTTAATTTAAATTATGCCCGAATGGTCTTCGAAAGGTCAAAAAACTCCTCGGATTTGTTAAAGAATTGAAAATCCTCAACATTACCCGTTTTTTTTTGTTGCTCCCTTAAAATATTATTTTTGAGCAAAAAATTCGAGGGAGGGAGACATTTAATTTAATAATTTGATGGGCTACAGCTCTTCGATGAACCTACGCCGAATGTAGTATCCTTCTCCACTGGACTCGATCCTGGGCCAATCGCTTCCAGTCTCCCTGAGCGCCCTCGGGTCCTCTTCAACTGCAAAAAGTCATCGTGTACGGAGTGAGACATTATTGTTTTTAAATATTTATGTTGGCCTAACTGTTATGCAAAAAATAGAGTTTTAAGCAGTAATATAAGAAGCAGGTTATGGAAGCGGTTTTAAAGGAATTTATCGTAAAGCGTTTGCCCTCGAATATGATTAGTTTTATATTAGTTGGCAATTCTTCTTGTGATGAGCACCTTTCGGATATACTTCTGTTAAACCCTTATTTCACCTTAAAATTAATTGATTATGCTAAAACATACTCCATGTCGTCATATAGAGGAGCAAAATGGATCCGCAATACAATTAACACGAGCTACAATTAAATGTTCGATAGCGAATCCGATCATCGACCGATCCACTTCAGATGTGGCCAACCATCTGGAATTTATATATCTCTCGCTTAGGATCATTCTGTCAAAGGTACAATAAAGTAGTGGAATTAAAAAGAATACAGTCGACTCTATAGATCTCGATGTTCTATATCTCGATATCTCTCCCTATGTCGATGGGGGCTTTCTACATCTCGATAACCTCCCCGTTACCAAAACTCGAACAGCAGACATAGAAATCCCTCTCTGTAGGTCAATAAATTATCTGTGGTCTTTAGATATATAATCAAGAACTAAACAGACGGTCGCAGGACCTCTGTTAGTATAAGCAAAAGCATGTACCGGAACCAATTATTGTAAAATACCATGTCGTTAAATGTCCTCGGTGCGACCCCTTGGTTGGGCGCAAAGGGAGGTTTCATCCAAACCTCACCTTCTTTATTCTATAGTGATGAACTCTTTAATTAACTGAAAAATCACTCTAATAAAGATAAAAAAAAACCCAGATTAATCCACCTAGCGTTGGTGGTGCCTTTCTCGCATTTAGTTGAGACACCAACCTTATATGGAGTATATATGGTCCGATGTACCATTTTCTTCATAACTTTCAAACGCAATGACCGATCGTTATAAAATTCAATAGTGATCAACAAGGCTTTGTCCCCTGTCGAATAAAACTTGTTGCGAGAAAATCGGTTAAGGATTACTATACGAAAAGTTGTCTAATGTTTTTATAGCTTTTGTGCACACACATACACACACATACACACATACATACACACGGACAGACAGACATGTGCTCAGCTCGCCGAGCTGAGTCGATTGGTATATAATACTATGGGTCTCAGAGGCTTCTATAAAAAGTTCGTTTTGGGAGTGAAATGATAGCCTTTCGTTACAACTTAGTTGTACGAGAAAGGCAAAAATCGATAACCGATATGTCTCTATCTCGATGTGTTCTGATGATATTTTGCTCAGGATTCACTCTCCTTATGTCGATATGTTCAAATTAATAGGCTACTAGACAATCTTTGGACAATAACAAACACATCAACAACAGAAAACGACCTTTTTGTTTTGTTGTCGTTTATCATAGCAACGAGCTTTTTTGGATCTACCTAGTTCCCATTTAAATTTTCCTTCCGTTCCTAGATCTCTCCCTATCTCGATGGTCAATATCGAGATGTGGAGAGGCGACTGTAGTACTTGACTTATGACAAGACTGTATAGGTAACTAAATTTAAAAACAACCTGTTTTTTTCTGCGGCGCAGCCGAAATTTTGAGTAATTTGAAGTATGATATTAGTTCAATTTAGTTTAGAAATTCCGCGGAATTCCGTTAAATTTCGTTAAAAGCTAGTTTTTGATGGCGAAATTTATGTAAATTAACGAAACGAAATCAATAAATCAGATTTCGCCACGCTCAAATTCCGCGAAATTCCGCGGAATTTCGTTTCGAACCACCTGAAACGAAATTTTTCGAAATACCGCATATGCTTACACTGTTGCCTGCCAGCAGGAGTGATAAAATCTCATTCACCGCAGCAGGCTGGGGAATAATAGAAAGTAGTGTGTAGTTGGTAGGAAACGCGAATAAAAAAAAAGGATTCCGCCGCATCGCAGTAGGCTCCTTCTGGGAATGGTACGAGGCGACTATCCTTTCCAGGTAACGATGTCGCCGGCAGTCAGTGCCGTTATGAAGACCGTTGTGCAAATAGCTACCAGGAGGTTTTGCACAGGTAGCACCAGGCTAATTTATAATGTTCTTTTTACGATTTTTCTTTCGTTTTCATGCAAAACTGCAAAGGGAAGGATGGTAGAGGTGGACACTGTAAAAGCATCGAGTTTTTTCTACTGTCGTCGGAATTATTGAATCAAATTCATCGAACTGCCCGTCATTTTACCTACCTTCCCCAAAGAAGCGTTAAAAAAGAGGAAAACTTACATGTTTAGCGCCCGTTCGTTGGATCCACTCTGGCTCTGGGTGTTGTCATGACGTCGCTCCTTGGCGACGATGCCCATCAGCTTCATCCACGGGTTGTTCTGGGTACTGTGACCCATCCCGCCGCTTTGCCACATCGTCATCTTGGCGGTGGCTTATGGTGTTTCGTTCCTCACTTTATGATATTCTTCTCACTCGCGTTTTGATTGAATTTCTCAGCTTTTGTTTGTCGATTATAAAATCCGAGACAGAAAAAAATATTGATCGCGTATCAAAACTACTTGGTGTGGAAAATATTACTTCACTTTATCTGCTCTCCTGTTACTGAGGGCACGGTGTTACCGAAGGGTGCATTTATATTAATCACTATCTAGAATTTGATTATGGTTAACTACTTTCTATTGGTGCTACTTGGCTAGACGGATTTGTAACGGTAAGCGTCGGCGAATGTGCCAAAATGGTTGCGATATTTGAAGTAATAGAAATAGTAATAGAACGAGAAATGGAAACGACGCTCCAACTTGAGTCCGGACATGTTTCGAAGTATTTTCGTGCTTGGCTTGTATTTGCTGTGGACAAATTTGCAAATTGGATTTTGGCTGTCACCATTTTCTACACCCACAATCGCACACGAATCGCAGGGTTATTCGCACCGATGTTTACGATGAAACCACCCTCCAAAAACAGCTGATTCTGTATCCTGGTTTGAGAAAAAACGGCTACATGCAGCCATGCAGCAGTTGTTCGCATTCACTGCCTCAATTTTGCTTCACTTCCGGGCCATCACCAACGCCAAGCTTGATGCGGGGCCGAAATGACGGCTGCCACACTTTGTTGTTGGATCCTTTCCATGGAGCCGCCTGCTGCTCAATTCAACACAAAACACATGCACACTCTCTTCTCTGACAGGCAGCGAGTCTTTTCGCAGCCGTTTTCTTTTTTTGCACCCTTGACGTTATGCAGTCGTTACTGTTCAATCAATCAAATCAGACTTTATGATTGGTTTTGAGCTTTTTTCTTCATATTCGTTCGTTTCAATTCCGACTACAAGCACTTTACTGTCTGGTTCCCTTCTGTTTTGGTATCGATAGGTTTTACGTCGTATCAAGAAATTGAAAAATGTTACGCAAAATATTAGTTGTAATAAAAATTCATTCTCCAGCGGCGCGTATTTGGTTCCCAAAGCGTTGCTTCTTACAACTATGAATTCATATGTTTCCTTTCCGTTTCACGCTTTCTCCAGCGATTGATATGCTATTTACGTGTATTGATGTGAAGGGTTTCGCAAATTGCTGCAGACTTATTCTCTAGCTTACTTTCTATTTGGTATTTGGTATTATGAAAAAAAGCTCACGATTCTATTATTGAAAACTTCTCTTCCTTCGAACTTCTCTGTTCATCAAACCCACTTGAGTGCACTTCCTCTACTTCGGCACGTTTCCCCCGAAGCAAAACGATTGAATGAGTTTCTTCACTTCGCGAGTGTTTATTTTTGTTTGGGCTACTCGATCCACTATTTGCCACTTTTTCCGGACAGCCGCGCTTCGGTCGCAATGTAATAATATCCAGTTTAATCCTCACTCTTCACGCCGCGCACCGTTCGTCGATCGAGCTCCACACGCACCGCGAGATACACCTTCTTTCCGCATTTCACGATAATTTTCCAAGCATAAAGATACAAGCGAACGGGTGGTCGCTGAGTATGCTTTGATTTTTCCTTCTTGCCGCACACCGAGATCGTAGTAGTTCAGCCGATCCAAGTCACCGTATTCGCCGTCGTTACGGTTACCGCTAATCCGATGGCAGCAACGTTCCTTCGCCAGTGGAGAAATCTGTAACATATCGAAGAAGATGAATGCCGATATTAGCAATGGGAACAAAAAACGTTAAATTAAGGGGTGTACATTGGCGGACCTGCAGAGGAGGTGAGCCAAGAACCCTGTCACGACTTTTTTAAACATTTTTTGAGGGTGTTTTAGCTTTGTTTTTCAGTGGTAATGAAAAGTTCATTCATTGGAAGGAAAATATAAAAAAATATTACAGAAATTGTGACCTTCCCAAAACATTACTCATCTAAAAATTCAGTACAATTTGTTACTGCTGTCAAAAAAAAATCTGTTAGGTAGTGGTGCACCCCCTACTGTTCAGAACTAGTGACGCCAAGCCACATGTGTGCAATCCATTCCCTCCCATCTAGCACCAATTTCCTTTACCAGCTCAATAAAAATTTACGCGTCTAGCAGTGCCCGGGTGGTGGATGTGGCGGCGATGTATTTTGCTAAACAACCGAATCGATAAAACGAGACTTTAAAGCATTAATTAATGATGCGCTATATATATTTCTCCGGGTACTATTTCTTCGTGTTTAATGTGCTTCCCAACCTCAGTGAACGCGCGAGCCCTCAGCGCTGTTTACGACGTCGCTGCCGTCCTGATTAAACAAACCAATTTACCTACATTGAAGTTGGCAGCAAATGGATTTCCCTTTTTTTTTATACTGACAGTAGAAGGATTTCTTGGCAATGAAAAAGGCAATTCCAAGAGTTATTATCTTGGCGCAATTTTGATGAAATAAATGAAATAAAAAGGTTTGAGTATCATTTAGATAAAATAAAGGCAATAAAACAGATATCTCACAAATGCTCCTCAACAATGTTTCGAATGCCACATTCTTTTGACATGGTTTATGGCAATAAAAAACTTATAGAATTGGTTTTATCAATTATAATATTTCTGAATAAGCAAAACGAGTTCTAGAGTGCGTCGTAAGTGTCATGTCAATTCTGCTTCTGCTTTCGTACCAACGCTGAAATAACTTACTGCAAAGTTCCCCCAATGCAGACTGGAATTGCACATGGAATATCTGTCCGTCTAGTGACACAGTGACAAAACAGAAACGACAGACAAATGCAATTGCGTTATGTAATTTAGATAAAATTCAAAGGTTTCCCGAACCTACGGGACGCAACTGTCGCTGAATGCCGGCGGCTATTTTCCACGGAGTTGCTGCATGCACGATTGAATTAGTGCTCCCGTATGAATGCGATAATGTTTCACAGTCGTGCAGCAAGTCGAGACAGAATCGCACTGTAGTCCGTTTAGCTCAGCGACTTTTATGAATTTCCCAAACCGACGTGACGCGATTGTCGTCGCAGCTGGATGACTGTCATCGCGATTCCTTTGCGAAGTCGCTGCATGCAGAGTGGAGGCGCATGGTTACTTGTTATCCAAATCGTGTAGAAACTGCCTTTACAATACTTACTTACATAAAAATAAAAATGATTTAAATTGCAATGGGTGATTAATTTTCTTAAAAACATTGTTTCTCAGAAGACTAATCCAGATCCAAAATCAAGCACGAAACAAATCTCACCGGATTCATGGTCTATAGAATCGTGCGCGACTCAACACGCCAATTTGTATCATTGCCTGATTTTTACGTGTTCTTCTTTGCTGAAAGTGCATTTCAAGTAGTATTGGCAATAGTGCTCGATTTCCAAAATAGGATTGAAAATATCCTGTTTAAAGTCAATTTCAGAACGAGTATTTAATCGTGGAAGACACTGGAATATTATTTTTAAAAATGGTAAGAGGAAATTTTCGTGAATTTAAAAATTCCAATTCAAATTCCGGTGAAACTCATAAATTTTGATGAAACTGAGCAAAAATTAAATAGATTTTCTTCTAGTAGCTCAGAAAAGTATCGTCTGGAATCCTGAGAAAAAATCAAGTAGAATATGGACAGGACTCCAATAAAAAACTGAAAAGAATTCGAGTAGAATTTTGAATATGATTCAAGTAGATCCCTAGAAAGATCCCGAAATGAATTCGAGTAGATTCCGAAATGAATTCAAGAAGAATCCTGAACAGGATTCGAGTAGAATCCTGAAAAGGATTCGAGTAGAATCCTGAAAAGGATTCGAGTAGAATCCTGAACAGGATTCGAGTAGAATCCTGAACAGGATTCGAGTAGAATCCTGAAAATGATTTGAGTAGGATCCTGAACAGGATTCGAGTAGAATCCTGAAAAAGATTCGAGTAGAATCCGTAACATGATTCCAGTAGAATCCAGAACAGGATTCGAGTAGAATCCTGAACAGCGTTTGAGTAGAATACTGAACAGGATTCGAGTAGAATACTTAACAGGATTCGAGTAGAATACTGAACAGGATTCGAGTGGACTACTGAAGAGGATTCGAGTATAATCCTGAACAGTATTCGAGTAGAATCCTGAACAGGATCCGAGTAGAATACGGAAAAGGATTCGAGTAGAATCCTGAACAGGATTCGAGCAGAATCCGGAACAGGATTCGAGTAGAATCCTGAACAGGATTCGAGCAGAATCCTGAACAAGATTCGAGTAGAATCCTGAACAGGATTCGAGTAGAATCCTGAAAAGGATTTGAGTAGGATCCTGAACAGGATTCGAGTAGAATCCGTAACATGATTCCAGTAGAATCCAGAACAGGATTCGAGTAGAATCCTGAACAGCGTTTGAGTAGAATACTGAACAGGATTCGAGTAGAATACTGAACAGGATTCGAGTAGAATACTGAACAGGATTCGAGTAGAATACTGAACAGGATTCGAGTGGAATACTGAACAGGATTCGAGTATAATCCTGAACAGTATTCGAGTAGAATCCTGAACAGGATCCGAGTAGAATCCGGAACAGGATTCGAGTAGAATCCTGAACAGGATTCGAGCAGAATCCGGAACAGGATTCGAGTAGAATCCTGAACAGGATTCGAGCAGAATCCTTAACAAGATTCGAGTAGAATCCTGAACAGGATTCGAGTAGAATCCTGAACAGGATTCGAGTAGAATCCTGAACAGGATTCGAAAAGAATCCTGAACAGGATTCGAGAAGAATCCTGAACAGGATTAGAGAAGAATCCTGAACAGGATTCGAGTAGAATCCTGAACAGGATTCGAATAGAATTCTGAACAGGATTCGAGTAGAATCCTGAACAGGATTCGAATAGAATCCTGAACAGGATTCGAGTAGAATCCTGAACAAGATTCGAGTAGAATCCTGAACAGGATTCGAGTAGAATCCTGAACAGGATTCGAGTAAAATCCTGAACAGGATTCGAGTAGAATCCTGAACAGGATTCGAGTAGAATCCTGAACAGGATGCGAGTAGAATCCTGAACAGGATTCGAGTAGAATCCTGAACAGGATTCGAGTAGAATCCTGAACAGGATTCGAGTAGAATCCGGAACATAATTCGAGTAGAATCCTGCACAGGATTCGAGTAGAATCTTGGACAAGATTCGAGTAGAATCTTGAACAAGATTCGAGTAAAATCCGTAACATGATTCGAGTAGAATCCAGAACAGGATTCGAGTAGAATCCCAAACAGCGTTTAAGTAGAATACTGAACAGGATTCGAATAGAATCCTGAACAGGATTCGAGTAGAATACTGAACAGGATTCGAGTAGAATACTGAACAGGATTCGAGTAGAATACTGAACAGGATTCGAGTAGAATACTGAACAGGATTCGAGTAGAATACTGAACAGGATTCGAGTAGAATACTGAACAGGATTCGAGTAGAATCCTGAACAGGATTCGAGTTGAATCCTGAATAGGATTCGAAAAGAATCCTGATCAGGATTCGAGTAGAATCCTGAACAGGTTTCGAGTAGAATCCTGAACAGGATTCGAGTAGAATCCTGAACAGGATTCGAGTAAAATCCTGAACAGGATTCGAGTAGAATCCTGAACAGGATTCGAGTAGAATCCTGAACAGGATTCGAGTAGAATCCTTAACAGGATTCGAGTAGAATCCTGAACAGGATTCGAGTAGAATCCTGAACAGGATTTGAGTAGAATCCTGAACAGGATTCGAGTAGAATCCTGTTCAGGATTCGAGTAGAATCCTGAACAGGATTCGAGTTGAATCCTGAACAGGCTTCGAGTAGAATCCTGAACATACTTTGAGTAGAATCCTGAACAGGCTTCGAGTAGAATCCTGAACAGGATTCGAGTAGAATCCTGAACAGGATTCGAGTAGAATCCTAAACAGGATTCGAGTAGAATCCTGAACAGGATTCGAGTAGAATCCTGAACAGGATTCGAGTAGAATCCTGAACAGGATTCGAGTAGAATCCTGAACAGGATTCGAGTAGAATCCTGAACAGGATTCGAGTAGAATCCTGAACAGGATTCGAGTAGAATCCTGAACAGGATTCGAGTAGAATCCTGAACAGGATTCGAGCAGAATCCTAAACAGGATTCGAGTAGAATCCTGAACATAATTCGAGTAGAATCCTGAACAGGATTTGAGTAGAATCCTGACCACAATGCGAGTAGAATCCTGAACAGCGTTTGAGTAGAATCCGGAACAGGATTTGAATAGAATCCCGAACAGGATTCAAATAGAATCCGGAACAGAATTCGAATAGACTCCTGAACAGCATTCGAAATACATCCTGAATAGGATTCGAGTAGAATCCAGAACAGGATTCAAGTAGAATCCAGAACAGGATTCGAGTAGAATCCAGAACAGGATTCGAGTAAAATCCAGAACAGGATTCGAGTAGAATCCTGAACAGCGTTTAAGTAGAATTCTTAACAGTAGAATCCTGAACATAATTCGAGTAGAATCCTGGACATGATTCGAGAAGAATCCTGAACAGGATTCGAGTAGAATCCTGAACAGGACTCGCCAAGAATCCTGTACAGGATTCGAGTAGAATCAGAATCCTGAACATAATACGAGTAGAATCCTGAACAGGATTTGAGTAGAATCCTGACCACAATGCGAGTAGAATCCTGAACATCGTTTGAGTAGAATCCGGAACAGGATTTGAATAGAATCCCGAACAGGATTCAAATAGAATCCGGAACAGAATTCGAATAGAATCCTGAACAGCATTCGATAAGAATCCTGAACAGGATTCGAGTAGAATCCTGAACAGGACTCGAGAAGAATCCTGAACAGGATTCGAGTAGAATCCTGAACAGGATTTGAATAGAATCTTGAACAGGATTCAAATAGAATCCGGAACAGAATTCGAATAGACTCCTGAACAGCATTCGAAATACATCCTGAATAGGATTCGAGTAGAATCCAGAATAGGATTCGAGTAGAATCCTGAACTGGATTCGAGTAGAATCCTGAACAGGATTCGAGTAGAATCCAGAACAGGATTCGAGTAGAATCCCGAACAGCGTTTAAGTAGAATTCTTAACAGTAGAATCCTGAACATAATTCGAGTAGAATCCTGGACATGATTCGAGAAGAATCCTGAACAGGATTCGAGTAGAATCCTGAACATAATTCGAGTAGAATCCTGGACATGATTCGAGAAGAATCCTGAACAGGATTCGAGTAGAATCCTGAACAGGACTCGCCAAGAATCCTGTACAGGATTCGAGTAGAATCAGATTCCTGAACATAATACGAGTAGAATCCTGAACAGGATTTGAGTAGAATCCTGACCACAATGCGAGTAGAATCCTGAACATCGTTTGAGTAGAATCCGGAACAGGATTTGAATAGAATTCCGAACAGGATTCAAATAGAATCCGGAACAGAATTCGAATAGACCCCTGAACAGCATTCGAAAAGCATCCTGAACAGGATTCGAGAAGAATCCTGAACAGGGTTCGAGTAGAATCCTGAACAGGATTCGAGTAGAATTCTGAACAGGATTCGAGTAGAATCCTGAACAGGATTCGAGAACAATCCTTAACATGATCCTTCAAAAAGAATACTGAACAGGAATCGAGAAGAATCCTGAACATGTTTCGAGTAGAATCTTGAACAAGATTCGAGTGAAATCCGTAACATGATTCGAGTAGAATCCTGAACAGGATTCGAGCAGAATCCTGAACAGCGTTTGAGTAGAATCCTGAACAGCGTTTGAGTAGAATACTGAACAGGATTCGAGTAGAATCCTGAACAAGATTCGAACAGAATCCTGAACAGGATTCGAATAGAATCCTGAACAGGATTCGATTTGAATCCTAAGTTGGATTCGAGAAGAATCCTGAACAGGAATCGAGTAGAATCCTGAACAGCATTCGAGTAGAATCCTAAACAGCATTCCAGTAGAATCCTGAACAGGATGCGAGTAGAATCCTGAACAGCGTTTGAGTAGAATCCTGAACAGCGTTCGAATAGAATCCTGAACAGCATTCGAAAAGAATCCTGAACAAGATTCGAGTAGAATCCTGAACAGGATTTGAGTAGAATCCTGAACAGGATTCGAGTAGAATCCTGAACAGGATTCGAGTTGAATCCTGAACAGGCTTCGAGTAGAATCCTGAACAGGATTCGAGTAGAATGCTGAACATAATTTGAGTAGAATCCTGAACAGGCTTCGAGTAGAATCCTGAACAGGATTCGAGTAGAATCCTGAACAGGATTCGAGTAGAATCCTGAACAGGATTCGAGTAGAATCCTGAACAGGATTCGAGTAGAATCCTGAACAGGATTTGAGTAGAATCCTGAACAGGATTCGAGTAGAATCCTTAACAGGATTCGAGTAGAATCCTGAACAGGATTCGAGTAGAATCCTGAACAGGATTCGAGTAGAATCCTGAACAGGATTCGAGTAGAATCCTGAACAGGATTCGAGCAGAATCCTAAACAGGATTCGAGTAGAAACCTAAACAGGATTCGAGTAGAATCCTGAACATAATTCGAGTAGAATCCTGAACATAATACGAGTAGAATCCTGAACAGGATTTGAGTAGAATCCTGACCACAATGCGAGTAGAATCCTGAACAGCGTTTGAGTAGAATCCGGACAAGAATTCGAATAGACTCCTGAACAGGATTCAAATAGAATCCGGAACAGAATTCGAATAGAATCCTGAACAGCATTCGATAAGAATCCTGAACAGGACTCGAGAAGAATCCTGAACAGGATTCGAGTAGAATCCTGAACAGGATTTGAATAGAATCTTGAACAGGATTCAAATAGAATCCGGAACAGAATTCGAATAGACTCCTGAACAGCATTCGAAATACATCCTGAACAGGATTCGAGAAGAATCCATGACAGGAATCGAAAAGAGTCCTGAACAGGATTCGAGTAGAATCCTGAACTGGATTCGAGTAGAATCCTGAACAGGATTCGAGTAGAATCCTGAACAGGATTCGAGTAGAATCCAGAACAGGATTCGAGTAGAATCCCGAACAGCGTTTAAGTAGAATTCTTAACAGTAGAATCCTGAACATAATTCGAGTAGAATCCTGGACATGATTCGAGAAGAATCCTGAACAGGATTCGAGTAGAATCCTGAACATAATTCGAGTAGAATCCTGGACATGATTCGAGAAGAATCCTGAACAGGATTCGAGTAGAATCCTGAACAGGACTCGCCAAGAATCCTGTACAGGATTCGAGTAGAATCAGAATCCTGAACATAATACGAGTAGAATCCTGAACAGGATTTGAGTAGAATCCTGACCACAATGCGAGTAGAATCCTGAACATCGTTTGAGTAGAATCCGGAACAGGATTTGAATAGAATCCCGAACAGGATTCAAATAGAATCCGGAACAGAATTCGAATAGAATCCTGAACAGCATTCGATAAGAATCCTGAACAGGATTCGAGTAGATTCCTGAACAGGACTCGAGAAGAATCCTGAACAGGATTCGAGTAGAATCCTGAACAGGATTTGAATAGAATCTTGAACAGGATTCAAATAGAATCCGGAACAGAATTCGAATAGACTCCTGAACAGCATTCGAAATACATCCTGAATAGGATTCGAGTAGAATCCAGAACAGGATTCGAGTAGAATCCTGAACAGGATTCGATTAGAATCCAGAACAGGATTCGAGTAGAATCCAGAACAGGATTCGAGTAGAATCCTGAACAGGATTCGAGTAGAATCCTGAACAGGATTCGAGTAGAATACCGAACAGGATTCGAGTAGAATACTGAGCAGGATTCGAGTAGAATCCTGAACAGAATTCGAGTAGAATCCAGAACAGGATTCGAGTAGTATCCTGAACAGGATTCGAGAAGAATCCTGAACAGGATTCGAGTAGAACCCTGAACAGGATTCGAGTAGAATCCTGAACAGGATTCGAGTAGAATCCTGAACAGGATTCGAGTAGAATCCTGAACAGGATTCGAGTAGAATCCTGAACAGGATTCAAGTAGAATCCTGAACAGGATTCAAGTAGAATCCTGAACAGGATTCAAGTAGAATCCTGAACAGGATTCAAGTAGAATCCTGAACCGGCTTCGAGTAGAATCCTGAACAGGATTCGAGTAGAATCCTGAACAGGATTCGAGTAGAATCCTGAACAGGATTCGAGTGAAATCCTGAACAGGATTCGAGTAGAATCCTGAAAAGGATTCGAGTAGAATCCTGAACAGGATTCGAGTAGAATCCTGAACAGGATTCGAGTAGAATCCTTAACAGGATTCGAGTAGAATCCTGAACAGGATTCGAGTAGAATCCTGAACAGGTTTCGAGTAGAATCCTGAACAGGATTCGAGTAGAATCCTGAACATGATTCGAGTAGAATCCTGAACAGAATTCGTAAAAGAATCCTGAACAGGATTCGTAAAAGAATCCTGAACAGGATTCGTAAAAGAATCCTGAACAGGATTCGAATAGAATCCTGAACAGGATTCGAATAGAATCCTGAACAGGATTCGAATAGAATCCTGAACAGGATTCGAATAGAATCCTGAACAGGATTCGAATAGAATCCTGAACAGGATTCGAATAGAATCCTGAACAGGATTCGAATAGAATCCTGAACAGGATTCTAAAAGAATCCTGAACAGGATTCGATTAGAATCCTGAACAGGCTTCGAGTAGAATCCTGAACAGGCTTCGAGTAGAATCCTGAACAGGCTTCGAGTAGAATCCTGAACAGGCTTCGAGTAGAATCCTGAACAGGATTCGAGTAGAATGCTGAACATAATTTGAGTAGAATCCTGAACAGGCTTCGAGTAGAATCCTGAACAGGATTCGAGTAGAATCCTGAACAGGATTCGAGTAGAATCCTGAACAGGATTCGAGTAGAATCCTGAACAGGATTCGAGTAGAATCCTGAACAGGATTCGAATAGAATCCTGAACAGGATTCGAATAGAATCCTGAACAGGATTCGAATAGAATCCTGAACAGGATTCGAATAGAATCCTGAACAGGATTCGAATAGAATCCTGAACAGGATTCGAATAGAATCCTGAATAGGCTTCGGTAGAGATCCTGAACAGGCTTCGAGTAGAATTCTGAACAGGATTCGAGTAGAATGCTGAAAATAATTTGAGTAGAGATCCTGAACAGGCTTCGAGTAGAGATCCTGAACAGAATTCGAGTAGAATCCTGAACAGGATTCGAGTAGAATCCTGAACAGGATTCGAGTAGAATCCTGAACAGGATTCGAGTAGAATCTTGAACAGGATTCGAGTAGAATCCTGAACAGGATTCGAGTAGAATCCTGAACAGGATTCGAGTAGAATCCTGAACAGGATTCGAGTAGAATCCTGAACAGGATTCGAATAGAATCCTGAACAGGCTTCGAGTAGAATCCTGAACAGGCTTCGAGTAGAATCCTGAACAGGCTTCGAGTAGAATCCTGAACAGGCTTCGAGTAGAATCCTGAACAGGCTTCGAGTAGAATCCTGAACAGGCTTCGAGTACAATCCTGAACAGGATTCGAATAGAATCCTGATCAGGATTCGAATAGAATCCTGATCAGGATTCGAATAGAATCCTGAACAGGATTCGAATAGAATCCTGAACAGGATTCGAATAGAATCCTGAACAGGATTCGAATAGAATCCTGAACAGGATTCGAGTAGAATCCTGAACAGGATTCGAGTAGAATCCTGAACAGGATTCGAGTAGAATCCTGAACAGGATTCGAATAGAATCCTGAACAGGATTCGAGTAGAATCCTGAACAGGATTCGAGTAGAATCCTGAACAGGATTCGAGTAGAATCCTGAACAGGATTCGAGTAGAATCCTGAACAGGATTCGAGTAGAATCCTGAACAGGATTCGAGTAGAATCCTGAACAGGATTCGAGTAGAATCCTGAACAGGATTCGAGTAGTATCCTGAACAGGATTCGAATAGAATCCTGAACTGGATCCTTGAACCCTATGGATTCTGCTCGAAGTCTGCTCAGAATTCTGCTCGAATCCTGCTCAGGATTCTACTCAAATTCTGTTCAGGATTCTACTCAAATCCTGTTCAGGATTCTATTCGAAACCTTCTCAGGATTCGTTTGAAATGTACTCGAATCCTGTTCATGATTCTACTTGAATCCTGTTCAGGATTCTACTCGAATCCATTTCATTATCCTATACAAATCCTTTTCAGGTTTCAATACCTATCCTGTTCAGGATTTTACTCGAATCTGTTGCAGGACTCTACTCGAATCTTTTTCAAGATTCAAACCAATTCATGTTCCGGATCCTACTCGAATCTTGTTCAGGATTCTACTCAAAACCTGTTCAGGATTCCACTCGAATCCTGTTCAGGATTCTACTCGAATCCTGGTCAAGATTCTACCCGAATCATGTTTAGGATTCTACTCGAGTCCTGATCAGGATTCTACTCGAATCATGTTCAGGATTTTACTCGAATCCTGTTCACGATTCTACCCGAATCTTGTGTAGGATTATACTCGAATCTTGTTAAGGATTCTACTCAAATCCTGTTAAATCCTTTTCCGGATTCTACTCGTATCCTGCTCAGCATTCTGCTCGAATCCTGATCAGGATTCTGCTGGAATTTTGTTCAATATTCTGCTCGAATCCTGTTCAGGAATCTACTCAAATCCTGCTCATGATTCTACTCAAAACCTGCCCAGGATTCTACTCGAATCCAGCTCAGGATTCTACTTAAATCCTGCTCTGGATCTCACTCGAATGTACTCGAATCCTGTTCATGATTCTACTTGAATATCAGGATTCTACTCGAATCCTTTTAAGTATGCTACACGAATCCTTTTCAAGATTCAATATCAATCCTTTTCAGGTTTAAATTCCAATCCTGTTCAGGATTTTACTCGAATTTTTTCAGAATTCCATTCGAATCCTTTTCAGGATTCAATCCAATTCGTGTTCAGGATTCTACTCGAATCTTCTAAACAGGATTCGAGTAGAATCCTGAACAGGGTTTGAGTAGAATCCTGAACATGATTCTAGTAGAGTCCTGAATAGCATTCAAGTAGAATCATGAGAGGAATTCGAATAGAATCTTGAACAGGATTCGAGTAGAACCCTGAACAGGATTCGATAATTTATTTTGTTAAAACCTTGTAGAATTGTATAAGCTAAAATTTAATACAAACATTTTGTAACAAACTGTTTCCAGATTTCAATCCACAATTAACGGTAACGGTAACGGTTTCTCGCAACTCAATTTTGCCTACAAGTGTTGAAATCAGAACGAACAAGTACGAGGTAGGTATCAAAAACTTTGAAACCAACAAGCTACCTACTTGAATAATTCAAACTAACTCCGAGTCTGTTCCTTCCCGACGTCACTTCAGTTGCGGTTAGCTACTTTATCAACTCTTGCCTATCACCATCGCTCGTCTTGGCGTTGAGTAATCCGAAAGATTCCAATTTGTGATGCGGTAAGGAGAAGTTCTTCCAGGAAATGCACATTGCGAGAGCGTGAGGTGGAATTAATGGATTGCTAAAATTTGGAATGTGGCGAAGCGATGGAAACAGATAAACCAACAAAAGTTTTACTAATCCTAAATGATGCTGAGGAAAGGTAAGACACTGTCATTCGGTGTGGGTTCGACGAAGTAGCTGAAAAGTTTTTTCGGAAATTACTTTTCAAACCTTTAAAATTTAATCTGACTGCTACGAACAAATACGTTGAACAATATTTGATGCTTATGCCCATTCATTCCTACGGGGAGGGACAATCAACAAAGCAATTAAACGCTGTCAATAAATCATTAATCCGCAGCGTGATTCGACCATGTGCGATTTCCCGTGGAAACAAGCTGAAACAAAAATAGCATTCAATTTTCCATGAAAATGAAGAGCACAAGCACACACAGTGGATTCATTCGTTATTGAATGCTAGTGGCGCTACTGTCATTCCATTAGACCCCATACAGCTGTTGGAAACTGTTTAGTAAGCGTAGAATGTGTTTTGTTTAATCACCAACATTGATTAGACACTTCCAGGGCTGTTAAATTGGCTGTAAAGTGTGCCCGCATCAAACTGGAAACGCTTTGATTGAATAAACAACTCCTGCTCCGGCACCATCATCGGTTCAGAATCGAACTGCTGAAACTGCTCCCTCAGTAGACAATGACGGTGTGATGGGTGCGAAGGAAACAAAGTGAGCACCGAAAAACACCAAGCGCCTCCATAACAACATCCAAGCAATCCATTCATTCAACCCAACTTGCTTACGTTTTGCTATTTTTTTTTCTATGGCCCATCTTCTTCTGCGGATATTGTGTCGATTTAGCCAATTTGTTGCAACCGAGCAAACTTTTTATTCCGCCGCACTGTATCACATCACACAATGCGTTGTTTTATTTATCCGTAATACTTCCGAATCCTTTGGCTGGTGCGGTGTTTCCCATCGCAAAATTCATGGGATTTGTTTGGATGAACGCCAAACGGTTATAACAGCTCTATTGCCATAAGTACACAATTTCGTTGTTGATGATACAAGCGGAACACATGCTCACCGGTAGACTCGTTTGGATCCAGTTCAAGGATGATTGTTAGTGTCGGTTGAAGCAATTGCGAGCTGAGTCTTACTTTAAGGCACTCTTAAAGCCTATTTTTGGGAGGGCGCATCCTCTCAATGGGACGAATATCAGGGAAGTCATGACGGCGCTTAGTGGTCGGATTCTTTGAACATGAACTGGTAGCGGAAGCTGAAATATCAAAAACGCGGTAAAATCAAACAACTTCCTATCATCAATGAACTTCACACCAAAGACAACACCAAGGTTCTAGCATAGTCGAGCACTTTTTATGTTGTTCAAATACCCGCCACTGTGCGCCGCTCACTAAAGCACATAAGTCCCAGGAGGGCCTTCGAAAAACTGACGCAGGAAAACCCACCGCATCCACCTGTGGTTTTCCTGTGCCTTGTTTCTCGCTAGGTCAAACGAGTGGTTTCCACTGCTTTGGAACGTTTCGGCTCGGTGACATTCACGACGGGACAAAAACAAATGACAATAAATTCCTATTCCAAGGGAGGAGCACGGCCCTAGCTTTGGCCGTCCGTTACTAAACTGTGGATGCGACATTCTTCCTTTATGGTGAGGTTCGCCTGTTTTTATTTCCACTTCTTGGGGTTTTGTGTTTGTGTTAATTGAAAATTCCAGTAATTTTGCTACAGTATGGACGAGTCGCAACGAGCGAGCGATGATGGAAGCAAGATATTTCTGGGGTTTACTGAACAAAGTTTGCAATGTGGAAAAAGGTCCGTGACCGTTTTGGCAAGCGGAAGTATTCTGGAGGAATGGCACATCAAAGGACGTGAATATCAGCCGATGTTGAAGGCAGGAAACGACGAAAGTTTAATTAACATTTAACTTTAATATTACCAACTATTTCGATGGTGAAACAAAGACAGATCTTGAACGATTCGCGGAAATTTCGAAGCGTGCAACCGAGAACAAAAATTGAATATCAAAAAGCAATCAGATTGTAGTTGAAGTAGCAGCCAAGCTGAATTTTATGAAAGTTTTCTTGTTTTTATCGATACTTTTGTCAAAGGCTTCCTGAACGACCGTCCTTGAAATGACTTTGGGTACAAAATATTGAAAGCAACCTAGTTTAGTTATCAATCAGTGCCTGCAAAATGATTATTCAAGACTGAACAAAACATTCGATTAATATTAAAAGCTATTAAAAAAGATTAGATTAATCCACCTAACGATGATGGATTCTTATTCTATCTCTTTAAAAAAATGAGAAAAGCACATTACAAAAGTTGAATTAGCACTAAAGGGAAATTTATTGTCACCAACTTTTTTCATTGTATTTTTTTTCAACGAGGGGCCCTTGATAAAAAGTAATAGCTTGAATTTTCTGAGAAAATCCTTTTCAACTTCTGTGGAAAATGTTTATAAATTTTTAAAAGAAATACTTTTAAATTAATTTTATATTTTCGTAAGAAATTTCTACTAAATTTTCGCAAAAGATTAATTAATATTTCCCCTACATACTCATGCAATTCCGGGCATAGAAAAGCTTTCAAATAATAATTGGGAATACTACATTGAACAGCATGCCAAGTTCCAGCATTGGATGCAATCAAATGGTTGGCGGCTCCGTTGGAAAAAATCAAAGCGATTTGATTTTGGTTTGACCTTGCGGGGGCGGTTCGCCGAGCATGTTTGAGCGTTTGTAGTGAAGCCGCACATACCACCATATACTTTTGATGGTTGTTGTTCAAATTGGCGCGTCGTTCGTTCGAGTGTGATATAGTTGGTCGAATGAATTGAGTGTTCGTGTCGCGTAGGGAGACCCGACGACGAGGAAGAAGCGTTCTACGCACAGCTGGAGCAGACATACGATAGATGCTTACTGCGGGACGTCAAAATCATCATCGACGACATGAACGCACAGGTAGGAAGGGAGGAAATGTGTAGACCGGTCATCAGACCGGATAGTTTGCACACCGTATCGAATGATAACGGCCAACGATGCATAAACTTCGCAGCCTCCCGCGGAATGGTAGTCCGAAGCACCTTCTTTTCCCGCAAAAATATCCACAAGGCCACATGGAGATCACGTAACCAACAAACGGAAAACCAAATCGACCAGGTTTCAATCGACGGTAAATTCTTCTCCGACATCACGAACGTCCGCACTTACCGCAGTGTACGCATATTGAATCCGACCACTACCTCGTTGCAGTATGCCTGCGCTCAAAACTCTAGACGGTGTACAACACGCGTCGAAGTCGAACGCCGCGGCTTAACATTGGGCGGTTACAATACGGTAGACTAGCCGAAGGCGGGCAGCGCAGTTCGCCTCCGCGCGGTGCTCGCTGGAAACGATAGCGTATCAACGGCAGTTGAAGGGCTAGGCGGCTAAATGAACTACAAACGAGGGAGCGCGGTAGCGCATTGAGGCTGACGCCAGTATGGTCTCAATTATGGTTCTGGCAGGCACGTCAAGGCTATGTGTATGCCCAGTAAACCACATATCGTATAACAAACAGCAAATAAAGTCGCATTTGCGTCCATCAAACATCTGAATCGTATTGTATATCAAACTTTGTCAGATTATTGTCAAAGGATGTTGTATTGAATGCATCGTATACGATAATTTTTACCGTAGTGAAAATCAATCGTAATTGTGTGAATAAAAACTCGTAATGACTTATGCTCCTTGCAATATCATATATGAGTGCAAATGAATGCCTATGTGAATCGTAATACAATCGAAATCACTTCAGTCCAAACGGCTTATTGAAGTTTCAAGCAGTTGTGAAGATATAAATTGTGTAGTTTATGTTGGACAAAAATCCGAATCAGTTCAAGATGTGCAGTATGGTGCAGTGGTAGAATATCCGCCTGCAAATCCAAAGATCGCATGTTCGAGACTTGGCGCCGGTAATTTTTTTTCATATTTTTATGTAAAATCGTAATACTGTTCTCAAGATGTCGGAAAAAATCGTATAATAAAACTCGTATGTACCTATATCGCCTCCACTTTGGTACGTATATAGCCAATCTGTGCATTATATACGATTAAGTTGGTTCTTATATAATAACCTATATCAAGAGATATAGGTACCAAAATGTTGACTGGGTGGTATATTGTATTATTGTGAAGCGAGGGCTGGCAGTCTGACATTCTACTCTCTGAGTAGGGCCGGGTGACACCGACACGAAACGGCGAGTGGGCTAATGGCTAGGCTGTCTTCCGTCCCATAAAACCGTGGTGGGCTTTGTAGGACGCTGCCCAATCCTGCCATCCAGTTTTGCCTACTGGGTGGGAGTAGGCTCAGATGCTCTTTCCTGACTTGCGCTGATCTGGCTCTGAACACGCAAGTGTCAACCCTCGCATGGCCTCCCTGCTTGCCGCAAGGCAGGCATAGATAACCATGGGATCACTAAAGGCGACTACTCCAGTAGGATTCGGCGGCAGCCGCAAGGGGACGCATATAGCAATGAGTCTTGAAAGACAAAAATCTTTGGAGATGGAGGTGGTGGACCCCTTTGCCAAAAGGGGTCTAGCGAGGTGCCCTATTAGAGAGGGGGAGAGCGGAGTGACGGTTGCTGCAACTGGCAGTACCGAAGAGTCTCCAGTGGTGGTGGGGAGTAGCCCTGCTTGCACAACTGATGAGCCACTACCAGGGATACGGGCGGTGGCCGAGAAACTCGATGAGATCATCGAGTTCATAAGCGGTAAGCAGAACACCAACAAGGAGCTTAACCTTTCCGTCCCCAACGTCTGTTTTTAGGGGCTTTCAAAAATCTAAACTGCTGTGAAAATCGCATTTCTTGGCCGATTCTTTCGCAACAAGTTGCATTCCATCCGGAAGGATCCCAATTTTTGATTTATACTAGTTTCGAGGCTATCCACAGCACGGTTCCAGAATTATTCCAGATTCCGTTGGGGTCAGTTGTCCCCGGAATAAGTGGCCATTTACAATTTTAAGTCAAAACAGTTCGTGCGACACCTCAAACTTCATGATTTCACAAAGCAATGATGCGAATGATATTTTTGAGGTTCCTGGCCCACTCGGACTCAATCTGGCCACATCGGTCACAATCCGGGGACCTACGGAATGGCCATTTTCTAAATTGATTCAAAATAGGTCGTGCGACACCTCAAACTTCATGATTTTACAAAGCAATAATGGGAATGATATTTTTAGGGTTCCTGGCCAACTCGGATTCAATCCGGCCACATCGGTCCCAATCCGGAGACCAACGGAAAGGCCATTTTCTAAATTGATTCAAAATAGGTCGTGCGACACCTCAAACTTCATGATTTTACAAAGCAATGATGAGAATGATATTTTTAGGGTTCCTGGCCCACTCGGATCCATTCCGGCCACAATCCAGAGGACCTACGGAATGGCCATTTTCTAAATTGATGCAAAATAGGTCGTACGACACCTCAAACTTCATGATTTTACAAAGCAATGATGGGAATGATATTTTTGGGGTTCCTGGCCCACTCGGATTCAATCCGACCACATAGGTCACAATCCGGAAACCAACGGAATGGCCATTTTCAAAATTGATTCAAAATAGGTCGTGCGACACCTCGAACTTCATGATTTTCCAAGCAATGATGGGAATGATATTTTTAGGGTTCCTGGCTCACTCGGATTCAATCCGGCCACATCGGTCCCAATCCGGAAACCAACGGAATGGCCATTTTCTAAATTGATTCAAAATAGGTCGTGCGACACCTCAAACTCCATGATTTCACAAAGCAATGATGGGAATGATATTTTTAGGGTTCCTGGCCCACTCGGATTCAATCTGGCCACATCGGTCACAATCCGGGGACCTACGGGATGGCCATTTTCTAAATTAATTCAAAATAGGTCATGTGACACCTCAAACTTCATGATTTTACAAAGCAATGATGGGAATGATACAAGGGCGTAGCCAGAGTGGGCAGGTTGGGGCAAAACAACTCGAAAAGTTTCGGGGTCAAGAATTCTCCTTGAAATCCTTCTAGAAGCTCCCCTGGGAACTTCTAAATTCCTCCGGAAAGTAATCCACAAATTCCTCTGAAAATCGTTCGAAAATCTTTCTCATGTAATTGTAATTTCTCCTTATCTAGAAACACCTCACTAAATTTGTTTTTTAGGAAATTCCTTGAAGATTTCTTTTCTTCTCCAATTTTTCCTTCTAGACATTTCTTTGGCTATTCTTCCAGAAAAAACCTCCGGCATTTCCTTCAGGAATACATTCGAGAGTTCCTTCAAGAATACAAAAGGAATTTCCTTCCAAAATTCCGCTAGAAGTTTTTTCAGAAATTTATGACGGAAATCCTCCGATTTCGCTCCACAATTTCACTTGTAAATCTATAAGAAATTCCTTCGGAAATTCTTCTAGGAACTTCTCCGGGCATTCCTTCAGGAATTCTTCCTTTAATTCCTTCAGGATAACTTTCAGGAGTTTTTCCGGTTATACCCCCATAAATTTAATAGCGAAATCCTCTAGGATTTCATTCTGGACTTCTTTCCGCTATTCCATCAGAATATCCTTCAAGAATTCATCTAAAAATTTCTTCAGAAATTTATCTAGGAATTCGTCCATATATTTCCTCGGAAATTCTTCCAGGTATTTTCCCGGGAATTGCTTCAGGTACTTCTCCAGGAATTTCTCCCGAAATTTTTCCTGGAAAAGGTCATGATCGTCATAAGACAGAGAACAAAGCGCTTTTTTCTATCACAGGCGACCGAATGAAAGAATCGTGGGTTCTTTGATCAATTTCGCATGAAATGCAGTCATGAAAGGATGTTGTGTTTAATTTAAAAAATAAAATTTCTAAATTATTTTAATAGATATATGCAAAGAATAGTAAATAGTCGATAAATTTATCATATTACTTTTATTCATCGAGTTAAAAGTGGTTATAAACACAAAAATAAAGCAGATATTACACACTTTCATGTCCTGTCACGGAACAAATATTTTTTGAGATTCATGTAGCATGCCATTCACCCTTCGCATTTCTAAAGATATTGAAAGGGGCAGATATGTAAACATCGCGTGACATCTCTCATTGAAAATGAGAAATTCCAGTACTGGTCCTGGAATGCTTTCCGGACTTCACTAGAAATTCACTCCATAATTTCATTTCGATATTAATTTGAAAGTTCCTCCAAGATATCTTTCAAGAGTTCTTCCAAGTATTTCTTCAGAACTATCTTCGGGAATTCATCCGGTAATTTCTTCAGCATTTCATCTGGGAATTTCTGCAATAAATTCTGCTGGTATTTTTCCGGGAATTCCTTCAGATATTTATCCAGAAATTCCTTCATGAACTTCTCCAAGAATTAGTTCAGGACTTCCTTGTGAGAATTCTTCCGGAAGTGCTTGTGGGACCTCCTCCAGGAGTTTTTCCAAGAGTTCCTCTGGGAATCCCTCCAAGAACTTCACAGGGAAATCCAGGAGGATATATGGCAGGAATTTCACGGGAAATGGGATTTCGGAAGTTCCTCTAGAAATTCAACTCCGGGTATTCCAACGACTGTTCCTCTGAAAATTTCTCCGGGTGTTCCAGCAGTAGCTCCTCCGGAAATTCATTCAGGCTTTTTTTAGAATTTATCTACAAAATCCTCCAGAAGTTCCTCGGAGAATTTCTCTGGGAGTTGCTCTGGGAGATCTCCTGGAATTCTTACGGAAGTTCATTTGGGAGTTCATCCAAGAACTCTTACGAGAGATACTCTAGAAATTCTTTCTATAGTTCTTTAAGAAATTCCTCCAGAAGTTCCACCGGAAGTTCCTCCGAAAAATCCTCTGATAATTTCTCCGGAAATTCCTCCAGAAATTCCTCCGGAAATTACTCCAGGAGTTCCTTCTTAGAGGAACACTCGGGGGAACTGCCGTAGAAACTTCTGGAGGAATGCTCATAGAAACTGCCGGTGGATCTTCCGGAGGAATTCTCGTAGTAACTGCCGAAAGAGCTCCCGTAAGAGCTACCGGAGGAATTTCAGGAAGAACTCCTAGCAGAATTCCTAGAGGGACTCCATATCTTACACTCATCTTATACACAAATCTCGTCTAGCTGAAACCTTTCTAGGGGTATGTAGCTGAGCTGGATCATCATCATCAGAGGACCTCCCGGAAATTACCTTCAGGAGCTCCCAGAGAAATTCTCGGTGGAGCTTCTGGAGGATTTTCTATATAAATTCCTGAAGAAGCCTAAATGAATTCCATAAAGAAAGCTTGAATGAATTCCCGGAGGAAATTCTGGAGAAATTCCCGGAAGAGGAACCCCCGTAGGATCTGCCGATAGAACTACTGGAATAATTCTCGGTGAAAATCCCGCAGGAACTCTTTGAGGAACTGCCGGTGGAATTCCCGGAGGACCTCCAGTAGGAATTTTCAGAAAAACTCCTGGAGGATGTCCCAGTAGAAAACTTGTAGTTTACACCGGAATTCTATCAGGATTTCTTTGGGAATTAATCTAGGAATTCCTCCGAAAATTCCATTGTTGATTTCATTTACGGTGTAATTTCTGTATAAATTTTCGGTGGAATTCCTGGGTCCCTGGATTGTGACCGATGTGGTCGGATTGAATCTGAGTGGGCCAGGAACCCTAAAAATATCATTCCCATCATTGCTTTGTAAAATCATGAAGTTTGAGGTGTCGCACGACCTATTTTGAATCAATTTAGAAAATGGCCATTCCGTAGTTCCCCGGATTGTGACCTATGTGGCCGGATTGAATCCGAGTGGGCCAGGAACCCTAAAAATATCATTCCCATCATTGATTTGTAAAATCATGAAGTTTGAGGTGTCGCACGACCTATTTTGAATCAATTTTGAAAATGGCCATTCCGTTGGTTTCCGGCTTGTGACCGATGTGGCCGGATTGAATCCGAGTGAGCCAGGAACCCTAAAAATATCATTCCCGTCATTGCTTTTTAAAATCATAAAGTTTGAAGTGTCGCACGACCTATTTTGAATCAATTTAGAAAATGGCCATTCCGTAGTTCCCGAATTGTGACCAATGTGGCCGGATTGAATCCGAGTGGGCTAGGAACTCTAAAAATATCATTCCCTTCATTGCTTTGTAAAATCATGAAGTTTGAGGAGTCGCACGACCTATTTTGAATCAATTTAGAAAATGGCCATTCCGTTGGTCCTCCGGATTGTGGCCGGAATGGATCCGAGTGGGCCAGGAACGCTGAACATATCATTCCCATCATTGCTTTGTAAAATCATGAAGTTTGAGGTGTCGCACCACCTATTTTGAATCAATTTAGAAAATGGCCATTCCGTTGGTCCCCGGATTGGGACTGATATGGCCGGATTGAATCCGAGTGGGCCAGGAACCCTAAAAATATCATTTCCTTCATCGCTTTGTAAAATCATGAAGTTTGAGGTGTCGCACGACCTATTTTGAATCAATTTAGAAAATGGCCATTCCACAGGTCCCCGGATTGTGACCGATGTGGCCAGATTGAGTCCGAGTGGGCCAGGAACCCCAAAAATATCATTCGCATCCTTGTTTTGTGAAATCATGAAGTTTGAGGTGTCGCACGACCTGTTTTGACTTAAAATTGTAAATGGCCACTTATTCCGGGGACAACTGACCCCAACGGAATCTGGAATAATTCTGGAACCGTGCTGTGGATAGCCTCGAAACTAGTATAAATCAAAAATTGGGATCCTTCCGGATGGAATGCAACTTGTTGCGGTTTTTACAGCAGTTTGGATTTTTAAAAGCCCTTCAAAACAGACGTTGGGGACGGAAAGGAACAGAGCCTGTTGCTGCTTCGGCAAGCTGTTCGAGTCGCAAGACAAGAACAGGACGCTTATATCAGGCGTGTAGCGGCAGCAGAGAAAGTAGCCAAAGGTATCCAGACCAAGGCCATCTCCTCCCCTAGCGGTGTTACTGCGACGAAAGAGGCGACCGCCCTTACGGCCAGTGAGGGTAAGAAAACGCCAAACTCGAAGCGACCCAAAGGCGCTACCATCAAGGCAAAACATCGCCTGGATGGTGCACCGGAGCCTGAAGGGCGTGTGCCCAAGAAGGTGAAAGGCACTAGACAGGCACAAGTTGCTGACCCACAAGCTGGCCCCAGCCAGCCATTGGTATCCGCCGAAGGGGATGCAAATCCTTGGCAGCTGATCAGTAGGGTGCGGGAGTCGAACACTCCTCGACCTGCGAAGAAGGTGAGAGACAGAGGCGAGGCCTTGCTGGTGAAAACCGACAAGGACAAGTACGCCGATGTCCTCGAATCGCTGCGAGCGGCCGATGGCCTATCGGCCCTGGCTCAGGATGTGCGCAGCGTCAGACGTACCAAGAACGGTGAGATGATCTTGGTACTGAAGCGTGGCGCGCAATCCAGCGGTGTAGCTTACAAAAAGCTTACCCAGGAGGTCTTGGATGACGGCGCTCAGGTCAGGTCGTTGGGTGCGGAAGTGACCCTCCAGTGTAAGCAATTGGACGAAGTCACAACCGCGGAAGACGTCGTCTCTGCCGTCAAAGAGCAGTGCGGCACAGAGATTGAGCGGTCCTCTGTACGTCTAAGAGGGGGATTTTTTGGTACGCAGGTAGCCTATCTCAGACTACCGGTGGCTGATTTTAAAAAAGGTCACAGAGAAAGGGAAGCTGAAGATCGGCTGGTCAGTATGCCCAGTAAGCGTGCTCCAGCCACCTTCAGTGGACAGGTGCTACCGGTGCCTTGAGTCCGGGCACAAGTCTTATGACTGCAAGGGCCCAGACCGAAGCAAGATGTGCCGTCGCTGTGGCGAGGAGGGACACAAGGCGCAGGAATGCGACAAGGCACCTAGGTGCCTCATCTGCGCCAGTAAGAAGCAGGCCCGGAACCATGCTATGGGCGGGCCTGCGTGTCCCAATAAGGGAAGATCCATAAAGTACGTCACGCAAAAATTGGCGATTTTCGACCCCACCCCCCCCCCCCCTTGTCACACTTTTTGTATTAAACCTCTAAAAATTTTGTATGACTCGTCACGCTGCTCGGAACCCCCTCCTCCCCCCTAGAAGCGTGACGTACTTTGTGGATGGCCCCTAAGAAAAAGCCGTGCAAGTAACACAGCTGAACCTGAACCACTGTGCATCTGCCCAGCAACTGCTGTGACAGTCGGTCTCGGAGTCGAGGACCGATGTCGCCCTCCTGTCCGACCCATACAACGTCCCTGCCGACAATGGAAACTGGGTGGCGGGCGGGTCTAGGTCTGCGGCAATCTGTACAACGGGAAGGTACCCGGTTCAAGAGGTTGTACACTCCTCCGCGGAGGGTGTCGCGATAGCCAAGATCAATGGTGTGTTCTATTGTAGCTGCTACGCCCCACCAAGGTGGCCAATGGAACAATTCAACCAGATGATCGACAGGTTATCGTCCTACCTAGTAGGTCGGAGCCCGTTCGTTATAGCGGGAGATTTTAATGCTTGGCCAGTGGAATGGGGCAGCGTTACTCGAGGCACTTGCAAAACTCGACGCAGTGCTTGTCAATGACGGAGCCAGTAGCACATTCCGTAGGAATGGGGCCGAGTCATGGATAGATGTAACGTTTGTCAGCCCCGGTCTGGTCTCGGACCTGGACTGGAGGATAGACGAGGGCTACACCCATAGTGATCACTTAGTAATTCGCTTCAAGATCAACTATGGTGTACAGCATCCGAGGGCGGGTGATCCCTGTCAGGTCCGTGGGTGGAACTCCAATCACTTCGACAGCGAAGTTTTCACCGCGGCCCTGGGGCTGGATGCCAAAACCGACAGTCTAAGCGGGGATGCGCTGGTAGGCTCCTATCACGCGCGTGTGACGCTACTATGCCGAGGAAAGCCCTGCCAAGAAATGGCAGACGCCCGGCATACTGGTGGAGTGCCGAGATTGCAGCCCTACGATCAGCCTGCATCAACGCTAGACGTAGGACGAAACGAGCCCTCATCGAGGAGGAAAGAGCGGTCCGCCGTGAAGTGTTTCGAGCTGCGAGACTGGCCCTTAACAAGGCAGCAAGAGAGCGTGCTTCGACAACCTGTGCGAGGGTGCCAACGCGAATCCGTGGGGTGACGCCTATAGGATCGTTATGGCCAAGACCAAAGGGGGCTCTTCACCCCCCGAGTCCCTGGCCTCCTCCTGCGTTGCAAGGCGCTGGGAGTGTGGCCGAAATGGTGGCTTCGGTGACGAACGAAAAGTTACTCGCAGTGGCTAATTCCTTTGCGATGAACAAAGCTCCAGGGCCTGATGGAGTCCCAAACAGTGCACTCAAGGCAGCGATCATAGCGAACCCGAACATGTTCAGGCTAGCTATGCAGAGATGCCCTAATGAGTGTCGTTTCCCTGAGAGATGGAAAAGGGAGAAGTTGGTACTGCTGCCGAAGGCCGGGAAGCCTCCCATCGGCGTACAGACCAATTTGCCTGATCGACACGACGGGTAAACTGCTCGAGAGGATCATCCTCAACAGGCTCACCCCGTACGCAGAGGGTACGGATGGCCTGTCGAGTAACCAGTTTGGTTTTCGGAAGGGTAAGTCCACGGTGGACGCTATCAACTCAGTGCTAAGGACTGCAGAGGTAGCGATCCAACGGAAAAGGCGAGGAATTCGATACTGTGCGTTGGTGACACTGGACGTGAAGAACGCATTCAATAGCGCAAGCTGGGATGCCATCGCGCTCTCGTTACACCGGCTTAGCCTGCCGGTGGGACTGTACCGGATCTTGGAAAGCTACTTCCAGAATACGAGACCGATGCCGGTCAGAAAAGTGTTCCCATTACCGCAGGAGTCTCGCAAGAAGATCGTCGGCTTTGCTGACGATATAACCCTAGAGGTCTACGGGGAGTCAATCCCCGAAGTAGAACTAACCGCATAACACGCGATCAGCACTGTAGCGGACTGGATGAGTGCGAGAGGCATTGAGCTCGCTCAACATAAGTTGGAGGTGGTTATCGTCAGTAACCGTAAGTCGGCTTACCTTCGGAAGCCATGTCGAATATGCGTGCAAAAAGGCTTCGACTGCTGTGGCGGCATTATCGAGGATGATATTCAACAGCTCCAAGGTGTGCGCCAGTAGACGTAGGCTACTGGCAGGCGTTGCCGCATCTATCCTTAGGTACGGCGGCCCGTCCTGGGCAAAAGCACTGGGGGTAACCAGTTACCTGCAGAAACTGGAGAGCACCTACCGCTTGATGTGTCTCAGAGTGATATCGGCCTACCGCACGGTATCGCACGACGCATCCTGCGTGATAGCGAGTATGATGCCAGTCAGGCTGGTCATCCGGGAAGACGAGGAGTGTTTTGAGCTACGTGGCACCAGAGGAGCCCGCGAGCGTACCAGGGTGACTTCGGTTGCCAGGACGGTGCCCCCGGATCAGAGAAACGACTGGTATGACGGCGAATGTGAGCAGTTAGTGTAAGACAAGAATGCAGCATGGGCGAGATTGCTGCAACATCGCACGAGGAAGAACGAGGCACGTGCGGTTAGCGACGTCAATCGTCTAGACGCATGGACAATGGAGTGTGGGTTCGATTCCCGCCCCGGTAAGGAGGAAACTTTTCGTGATCAAAAAATTCTCCACCGGTCCACTGAGTGTTATATGTCCTGTCCGTTGTCTAGGTGTTAAGTGTTCAGTCTGTACGACCTCTGGTCGAAGACGGTGTTCCTGTCTTTTATATAAACGGGCGCGGAACAGACAAAACTCGATTTTCCGAAGGAAAAAGCGCCAGCAGGAAGATCGAGACCGTGAAGAGATGGAGCAACTGTACCACGCTAATAACACACGAAAGTTCTATGAGAAGTTAAACCGTTCACATAACGGACAAGTGTCACAGCCTGATATGTGTAAGGGCATAAACGGGAACCTTCTTACGAACGAGCGTAAGGTGATCCAAAGGTGGCGGCAGCACTACGAAGAACACCTGAATGGCGATGTGGCAGACGAAGATGGCGGTATGGTGATGGACCTGGGAGAACGCGCGCAGGACATAATTTTACCGGCTCCGGATCTCTAGGAAATCCAGGAGGAGATTGGCCGGCTGAAGAACAACAAAGCCCCTGGGGTTGACAAACTACCAGGAGAG
The DNA here is from genome assembly GCF_024139115.2 of Armigeres subalbatus. Taxonomy (NCBI): domain Eukaryota; kingdom Metazoa; phylum Arthropoda; class Insecta; order Diptera; family Culicidae; genus Armigeres; species Armigeres subalbatus. The sequence continues at coordinate 313,765,963 of NC_085139.1, read as the reverse complement.
CTATTTAAACACGGTGGTGAGGCACTGGCTAGAGCGCTGCACTGGGCCATTACCAAGATTTGGGAGGAGGAAGTTTTGCCGCAGGAGTGGATGGAAGGTGTCGTGTGTCCCATGTACAAATAGGGCGATAAGCTGGATTTTAGCAACTACCTGGCAATCACATTGCTGAACGCCGCCTACAAGGTACACTCCCAAATTTTATGCCGTCGACTAGCACCAATTGCAAGGGAGTTCGTGGGGCAGTACCATGCGGGTTTTATGGGCGAATGCTCCACAACGGACCAGGTGTTCGCCATTCGCCAAGACCTGCAGAAATGCCGCGAATACAACGTGCCCACACATCATGTATTCATCGACTTCAAAGCTGCATATGATACAATCGATCGGGACCAGCTATGGCAGCTAATGCACGAACACGGATTTTCGGATAAACTGACACGCTTGATCAAAGCGACGATGGATCGGGTGATGTGCGTAGTTCGAGTTTCTGGGGCATTCTCGAGTCCCTTCGAAACCCGCAGAGGGTTACGGCAAGGTGATGGTCTTTCGTGTCTGCTATTCAACATCGCTCTGGAAGGGGTAATACGAAGAGCAAGGATTAACACGAGTGGTACAATTTTCAATAAGTCCGTCCAGCTATTTGGCTTCGTCGACGACATAGATATCATGGCACGTAACTTTCAGAAGATGGAGGAAGCCTACATCAGACTGAAGAGGGAAGCCAAGCGGATCGGACTAGTCATCAACACGTCGAAGACGAAGTACATGATAGGAAGAGGTTCAAGAGAAGACAATGTGAGCCACCCACTGCGAGTTGGCATCGGTGGTGACGAAATCGAGGTGGTAGAAGAATTTGTGTACTTGGGCTCATTGGTGACTGCTGAAAATGATACCAGCAGAGAAATTCGGAGACGCATAGTGGCTGGCAATCGTACGTACTTATTTGGACTCCGCAAGACGCTCCGATCGTATAGAGTTCGCCGCCGTACCAAACTGACAATCTACAGAACGCTCATTAGACCGGTAGTCCTCTACGGACACGAGACCTGGACGATGCTCGTGGAGGACCATCGTGCACTTAGAGTTTTTGAAAGGAAAGTGCTGCGTACCATCAATGGTGAAAATGGTTCTCGACAACGATCCGACGGGCACAAGAAGGCGAGGTGTGCAGCGGGCAAGGTGGATCGATCAGGTGGAAGATGACTTGCGGACCCTTCGTAGACTGCGTGGTTGGCGACGTGTAGCCATGGATCGAGCCGAATGGAGAAGACTCTTGTATACCGCACAGGCCACTTCGGCCTTAGTCTGAATAAATGAATAATAATAAAGAAACTTACAACCCTTTTGTAAAACTTTATTTATTGCACCCGTCTAAAATGAATTAAAATCATATTGAAGTGTCCTATTGTCAAGACTGGAACAGTAACCTTTTAAACGTAGAAATAATTTACTTAGAATCACTTATCCGCCATAACAAAGTTTTTGTTGATTTTTGTCGAATTTTCAGACTGCTAGCGAATATACACGCCTACAACTGCCGTTGCTACCGGAGAACAATCAATTCCGGTCAGCTGCGAATGTCGCATTTCTTCTGCTGTCAAGTTGTTTATTCTCAATCATTATTTTTCTCCTCTCCGAGCCGGCAGGTGTACGACCCAGACAACAATGCCCTGAAAGGAATCAATTTGGCCGTTGACAACGGCCATTAAATGTCACTCAGACCCAGCGGCTTTATTGCGAAACACCGTCGTGAATAAGAATGACTCCTGTGTTTGCCAAAAAAAATAGCTCCCTGCAACCGAGCAAATGGAATAAATCAAACCAAGCGATATAATCCGAAGGCAAACAGTGACTTTAAAAGCATAATTATCGGGGCTTTGATGATGGTGCCGTAGAACGGGAACGGGTTGGCGAAGTGTTTTGGGATTATGGCACCCCGAGTGCAACGCCGACCACGACTTCGTCGACCGTGCGCAAATAGGCATCAGCCTCCCCCGAGAGCAGTTTGTTGTTTTTGTTTGTGCTTGGATCTTCTCCTGGCTCGGCTACTCGGCTGCTGGGTTAGCACAGGGATGAAAAGCTCCAATCCACAGGGCTAGGCTAAAAGGGCCATAATAGCAATAAGCTGTATTTACATAAACATATAGGAATAAGGATGTAGCATTTTAACAGTGAAAAATAAGAGCGCTCGTGGACCGACGTTTATTAATAGCCGGGTGAGGCGCTGGCAGTCACTGCTAGTCAGAGCGCACCACAAAGGGTAGCACCATTGTGCCTTTTTTGCAGTGGGAGGTAGGGCTGGGAAACAGGGCAGAGCAGTTCTGAACACTTAGGGTGAGAAAAAACTTTTGCGAACGGAAAATCGTCCGTAGAAAATCAAGTGGCGCCTTGGCTATGCAAATGGAGTTATTCTAAGATCCTAAGTTGTTTTTGCGAACGAATCAGTGAGTAACATTTAAGATAAAGAAAGAACCCCTTTACGTTCTATTCGCATTAGAATGATGAAAGTGGACTTATGGACCGCTGCTCCCCAAGAAGTGCATAGGTACTTAGGAGCTTGCAATTCACGGCAACATTCACATTTCTCCATCGACATTGGATGATGGATAACGACCGGAGGGGGTTATTGGATGATGGGAGGATCCCACTGGATGAGCCAGAGAGTGAAAGCTACGATGTAGCAGGAAACAACGATTTTATTGGCTTCTTAATGACAGGCAACCTCTCTTCGCGTCGTCGGCAAGCAGCCAACCGATCACAAACATCAGCGAGGAGAAAGTGGTTGATGGGGTATGTTTGTGTATGTGTGTATGTGCAAGGCAGCCTGGAGGAAAAATCAACCGATTCTGCAAGTATCAGAGAAATTTGATCTCCATTCAACTGCTTCGTTTATAACTTGAACCGGGATGCTTGTCATCGCCTCCGAGTCGGGGGAGGAAATTTATCAAGAACAATGCAGTTCAAAACTTTTCTTGCTTTTTTCACCAAATGTGTTTGCAATTATTGAGATGCAATCAGTATCGCAAATACTATCCTAATGGACCGCCATTGTTTTAGGAACCACCATTGGTGGTGGGCAATTCAATGCCAATTTCTCATATTCTTCTCCTCGGGTTTTTTCCTCAACCGGAAGGGTTACCTCTCTGGATTATTGCTTCGGGGTCAACTAGTTGAAGCATGAGACTGCAGGCTCCTTTTCGCACATTAATGGTTCAATAGTGGTACATATAACAGATTAGTTTGAAGTTCCTCCCTCTGTCCGTCAGCTTGTCTGTCGAGTGTGACGAAGGAGCCATAGATTAAACACATCAGGACTTGCTGATCTTCAGCTTCCGGGAATACGGTCGGCAGTTTGCACGTCAGATGTTTCATCGAGGGCTGCCGAGCAGGCCAGCAGGAACTGGTATTGATGACAAACTTAAATATATAAAGAGCGAAACGAGCGACTTGAAGGATGGTATGGGGCTGAATGGAGATTAATCGATGCCGCTGCTGGCCCCTGTTTTATACGTTATGAAAGGCAAACGATGAGGCTATGAGATCCAAGACCACATTTTTCCGATGATAACTACTTTGAAAAGTTTCAGCAAAGTGATTGCATCGTTTGAGGAGAGTCAGGAATCGATGACACACTATTTGTGGGAAAGTGTGCTTCTTGGAGATGGTAATGATGATGTCTTTCGAGAAAAACTACACTGAGTAGCGGATTATGGAAACATGCATTCGTGCTGGGATGATCCACAACTAGGCAGGAATATAGTTTGAAAAATTAAGTATTGGGGAAGTGGGTCTGTGTTCAACACCAACGTGGATTGAGCTTCCTAAAAATAAATTCAATTCGAGTTTAGAAGCATGAATAATTTAAATAATATGGAGTAAGAGTTGAAAAAAATCATAAGTTTTAAATACTATTTGGTGAGATACGATTAGTAATTTGGAATTGGAACTAAGAAAGGATTTGGAGTTAGATTTGGAATTGGATTTGAAATTGGATTTGGAATCGGATTTGAAATTGAATTCGGAATCGGATTTGAAATCGGATTTGGAAATGGATTTGGAATTGGAAATGGATTCGATTGAAATTGGATTTGGAATTGGAATTGGAAATGGATTTGATAGGAAATGGATTTGGAATTGGATTCGGAATCAGATTTGGAAATGGATTTGGAATTGGATTTAAAATTGGATTTGAAATTAGATTTTTTAAATTTTGAATTGGATTTGGAATTGGATTTGGAATTGGATTTGGAATTGGATTTGAAATTGGAATTGGGATTGGATTTAGAATTGGATTTGGAATTGGATTTTGAGTTAGCTTTGGAAATGGATTTGGAATTGGATTTTGAGTTAGGTTTTGAAATTGATTTGGAATTGGATTTGGAATTGGATTTGGAATTGGATTTGGAATTGGATTTGGAATTGGATTTGGAATTGGATTTGGAATTGGATTTGGAATTGGATTTGGAATTGGATTTGGAATTGGATTTGGAATTGGATTTGGAATTGGATTTGGAATTGGATTTGGAATTGAATTTGGAATTGGATTTGGAATTGGATTTGGATTTGGAATTGGATTTGGAATTGGATTTGGAATTGGATTTGGAATTGGATTTGGAATTGGATTTGGAATTGGATTTGGAATTGGATTTGGAATTGGATTTGGAATTGGATTTGGAATTGGATTTGGAATTGGATTTGGAATTGGATTTGGAATTGGATTTGAAATTGGATTTGGAATTGGATTTGGAATTGGATTTGGAATTGGATTTGGAATTGGATTTGGAATTGAATTTGGAATCGGATTTGGAAATGGTTTTGGAATTGAATTTGGAATTGGATTTGGAATTGGATTTGGAATTGGATTTGGAATTGGAAATAAATTCGATTGGAATTGGATTTGGAAATGGATTTGGAAATGGATTTGGAAATGGATTTGGAAATGGATTTGGAATTGGACTTGGAATTGGATTTGGAATTGAATTCGGAATCGGATTTGGCAATGGATTTGGAATTGGATATGGAAATGGATTTGAAATTGGATTTGGAATTGGATTTGGAATTGGATTTGGAATTGGATTTGAAATTGGAATTGGGATTGGATTTAGAATTGGATTTGGAATTGGATTTTGAGTTAGCTTTGGAAATGGATTTGGAATTGGATTTTGAGTTAGATTTTGAAATTGATTTGGAATTGGATTTGGAATTGGATTTGGAATTGGATTTGGAATTGGATTTGGAATTGGATTTGGAATTGGAATTGGATTTGGAATTGGATTTGGAATTGGATTTGGAATTGGATTTGGAATTGGATTTGGAATTGGATTTGGAATTGGATTTGGAATTGGATTTGGAATTGGATTTGGATTTGGAATTGGATTTGGAATTGGATTTGGAATTGGATTTGGAATTGGATTTGGAATTGGATTTGGAATTGGATTTGGAATTGGATTTGGAATTGGATTTGGAATTGGATTTGGATTTGGAATTGGATTTGGAATTGGATTTGGAATTGGATTTGGAATTGGATTTGGAATTGGATTTGGAATTGGATTTGGAATTGGATTTGGAATTGGATTTGAAATTGGATTTGGAATTGGATTTGGATTGGATTTGGACTTGGATTTGGAATTGGATTTGCAATTGGATATGGAATTGAATATGGAATCGTATTTGGAATTGGATTTGGAATTGAATTTGGAATTGGATTTGGAATTGGAAATGGATTCGAATTTGGAATTGGATTTGGAATTGAATTCGGAATCGGATTTGGAATCGGATTTGGAACTGGATTTGGAATCGGATTTGGAAATGGATTTGGAATTGGATTTGGAATTGGATTTGGAATTGGATTTGGAATTGGATTTGGAATTGGATTTGGAATTGGATTTGGAATTGGAATTGGATTTGGAATTGGATTTGGAATTGGATTTGGAATTGGATTTGGAATTGGATTTGGAATTGGATTTGGAATTGGATTTGGAATTGGATTTGGAATTGGATTTGGAATTGGATTTGGAATTGGATTTGGAATTGGATTTGGAATTGGATTTGGAATTGGATTTGGAATTGGATTTGGAATTGGATTTGGAATTGAATTTGGAATTGGATTTGGAATTGGAATTGAATTTGGAATTGGATTTGGAATTGGATTTGGAATTGAATTTGAAACTGGATTTGGAATTGGATTTGGAATTGGATTTGGAATTGGATTTGGAATTGGATTTGGAATTGGATTTGGAATTGGATTTGGAATTGGATTTGGAATTGGATTTGGAATTGGATTTGGAATTGGATTTGGAATTGGATTCGGAACCTGATTCGGAACCTGATTTGAAAATGGATTTGGAATTGGATTTGGAAATGGATTTGGAATTGGATTTGAAATTGAATTCGGAATCGGATTTGGAATTGGATTTGGAATTGGATTTGGGAATGGATTTGGAATTGGATTTGGAATTGGATTTGGAATTGGATTTGGAATTGGATTTGGAATTGGATTTGGAATTGGATTTGGAATTGGATTTGGAATTGGATTTGGAATTGGATTTGGAATTGGATTTGGAATTGGATTTTGAGTAAGCTTTGGAAATGGATTTGGAATTGGATTTTGAGTTAGATTTTGAAATTGATTTGGAATTGGATTTGGAATTGGATTTGGAATTGGATTTGGAATTGGATTTGGAATTGGATTTGGAATTGGATTTGGAATTGGATTTGGAATTGGATTTGGAATTGGATTTGGAATTGGATTTGGAATTGGATTTGGAATTGGATTTGGAATTGGATTTGGAATTGGATTTGGAATTGGATTTGGAATTGGATTTGGAATTGGATTTGGAATTGGATTTGGAATTGGATTTGGAATTGGATTTGGATTTGGAATTGGATTTGGAATTGGATTTGGAATTGGATTTGGAATTGGATTTGGAATTGGATTTGGAATTGGATTTGTAATTGGATTTGGAATTGGATTTGGAATTGGATTTGAAATTGGATTTGGAATTGGATTTGGACTTGGATTTGGACTTGGATTTGGAATTGGATTTGCAATTGGATATGGACTTGGATTTGGAATTGGATTTGCAATTGGATATGGAATTGAATATGGAATCGGATTTGGAAATGGTTTTGGAATTGAATTTGGAATTGGATTTGGAATTGGAAATAAATTCGATTGGAATTGGATTTGGAAATGGATTTGGAATTGAACTTGGAATTGGATTTGGAATTAGATATGGAATTGAATTTGGAATCGGAATTGGAATTGGATTTGGAATTGGATTTGGAATTGGATTTGGAATTGGATTTGGAATTGGATTTAGAATTGGATTTGGAATTGGATTTGGAATTGGATTTGGATTTGGATTGGATTTGGATTGGATTTGGATTTGGATTGGATTTGGATTTAGATTTGGAATTGGATTTGGAATTGGATTTGGAATTGGATTTGGAATTGGTTTTGGAATTGGATTTGGAATTGGATTTGGAATTGGATTTGGAACTGGATTTGGAATTGGATTTGGAATTGGATTTGGAATTGGATTTGGAATTGTATTTGGAATTGGATTTGGAATTGGATTTGGAATTGGATTTGGATTTGGATTGGATTTGAATTGGATTTGGATTGGATTTGGAATTGGATTTGGAATTGGATTTGGAATTGGATTTGGAATTGGATTTGGAATTGGATTTGGAATTGGATTTGGAATTGGATTTGGAATTGGATTTGAAATTGGATTTGGAATTGGATTTGGACTTGGATTTGGAATTGGATTTGCAATTGGATATGGAATTGAATTTGGAATCGGATTTGGAAATGGTTTTGGAATTGAATTTGGAATTGGATTTGGAATTGGATTTGGAATTGGATTTGGAATTGGATTTGAAATTGGATTTGGAATTGGAAATAAATTCGATTGGAATTGGATTTGGAAATGGATTTGGAAATGGATTTGGAAATGGATTTGGAATTGGACTTGGAATTGGATTTGGAATTGAATTCGGAATCGGATTTGGAAATGGATTTAGAATTGGATTCAGAAATGGATTTGGAATTGGATTTGGAATTGGATTTGGAATTGGATTTGGAATTGGATTTGGAATTGGATTTGGAATTGGATTTGAAATTGGAATTGGGATTGGATTTAGAATTGGATTTTGAGTTAGCTTTGGAAATGGATTTGGAATTGGATTTTGAGTTAGATTTTGAAATTGATTTGGAATTGGATTTGGAATTGGATTTGGAATTGGATTTGGAATTGGATTTGGAATTGGATTTGGAATTGGATTTGGAATTGGATTTGGAATTGGATTTGGAATTGGATTTGGAATTGGATTTGGAATTGGATTTGGATTTGGATTTGGAATTGGATTTGGAATTGGATTTGGAATTGGATTTGGAATTGGATTTGGAATTGGATTTGGATTCAGATTTGGAATTGGATTTGGAATTGGATTTGAAATTGGATTTGGAATTGGATTTGGAATTGGATTTGGAATTGGATTTGGAATTGGATTTGGAATTGGATTTGGAATTGGATTTGGAATTGGATTTGGAATTGGATTTGGAATTGGATTTGGAATTGGATTTGGAATTGGATTTGGAATTGGATATGGAATTGAATATGGAATCGGATTTGGAAATGGTTTTGGAATTGAATTTGGAATTGGATTTGGAATTGGAAATAAATTCGATTGGAATTGGATTTGGAAATGGATTTGGAATTGAACTTGGAATTGGATTTGGAATTAGATTTGGAATTGGATTTGGAATTGGATTTGGAATGGGATTTGGAATTGGATTTGGAACTGGATTTGGAATTGGATTTGGTATTGGATTTGGAATTGGATTTGGAATTGGAAATTGATTTTGGATTTGGAATTGAAGTCGGAATTGGATTTGGAATTGGATTTGGAATTGGATTTGGAATTGGATTTGGAATTGGATTTGGAATTGGATTTGGAATTGGATTTGGAATTGGATTTGGAATTGGATTTGGAATTGGATTTGGAATTGGATTTGGAATTGGATTTGGAATTGGATTTGGAATTGGATTTGGAATTGGATTTGGAATTGGAAATGGATTCGGATTTGGAATTGAATTCGGAATCGGATTTGGAATTGGATTTGGAATTGGATTTGGAATTGGATTTGGAATTGGATTTGGAATTGGATTTGGAATTGGATTTGGAATTGGATTTGGAATTGGATTTGGAATTGGATTTGGAATTGGATTTGGAATTGAATTTGGAATCGGATTTGGAAATGGTTTTGGAATTGAATTTGGAATTGGATTTGGAATTGGGTTTGGAATTGGAAATAAATTCGATTGGAATTTTATTTGGAAATGGATTTGGAATTGGATTTGGAATTGGATTTAAAATTGGAATTGGGATTGAATTCGGAATTGGATTTGGAATTGGATTTGGAATTGGATTTGGTATTGGATTTGGAATTGGATTTGGAATTGGAAATTGATTTTGGATTTGGAATTGAAGTCGGAATTGGATTTGGAATTGGATTTGGAATTGGATTTGGAATTGGATTTGGAATTGGAAATTGATTTTGGATTTGGAATTGAAGTCGGAATTGGATTTGGAATTGGATTTGGAATTGGATTTGGAATTGGATTTGGAATTGGATTTGGAATTGGATTTGGAATTGGATTTGGAATTGGATTTGGAATTGGATTTGGAATTGGATTTGGAATTGGATTTGGAATTGGATTTGGAAATGGATTTGGAGTTGGAAATGGATTCGGATTTGGAATTGGATTCGGATTCGGATTTAGAATCGGATTTGGAATTAGATTTGGAATTGGATTTGGAATTGGATTTAGAATTAGATTTGGAATTGGAATTCGATTCGGATTTGAAGTAGGATTGGAATTGAATTCGGAATCGGATTTGGAAATGGATTTGAAATTGGATTTGGAATTGGATTGGATTTGGAATCGGATTTGGATATGGCATTGAAATTGGAAATGGATTCGGATTTGGAATTGGATTTGAAATTGGAATTGAATTGGATTTGGAAAGGACTTGGAATCGGAATTGGATTTGGATTGGATTTGGATTGGATTTGGAATTAGATTCGGAAATGGATTAGGAAATGGATTTGGAATTGGATTTGGAATTAGATATGGAATTGGATTCGGATTTGAAGTAGGATTGGAATTGAATTCAGAATCGGATTTGGAATCAGATTTGGAAATGGATTTGAAAGGATTTGGAATTGGATTGGATTTGGAATCGGATTTGGATATGGATTTGAAATTGGAAATGGATTCGGATTTGGAATTGGAGTTGGAATTGAATTCGGGATCGGATTTGGAATCGGATTTGGAAATGGATTTGGAATTGAATTAGGAATTGGATTTGGAATTGAATTTTGGAATTGGATTTTGGAATTGGATTTGGAATTGGAAATGGAATTGGATGTGGAATTGGATTTGGAATTAGATTTGGAATCGGATTAGGAAATGGATTTGGAATTGGATTTGGAATTGGATTTGTAATTGGATTTGGAGTTGGATTTGGAATTGGAAATTAATTCGGATTTGGAATTGGATTTGGAATTGGATTTGGAATCGGATTTGGAATTGGATTTGGAATTGGATTTGGAATTGGATTTGGAATTGGATTTGGAATTGGAAATGGATTCGGATTTGAAATTGAATTAAAAATCGGATTTGGAATCGGATTAGGAAATGGATTTGTAATTGGATTTGGAGTTGGATTTGGAATCGAATTTGGAAATGGATTTGGAATTACATTTGAATGCGGACTTGGAATTGGATATGGAATTGAATTCGGAATCGGAATTGGATTTGGAATCGGATTTGGAAATGTATTTGGAATTGTATTTGGAATTGGATTTGGAATTGGATCTGGAATTGGATTTGGAATTGAATTCGGAATCGGATTTGGAATCGGGTTTAGAAATGGATTCAGAATTGGTTTTGGAAATGGATTTGGAATTGAATTCGGAATCGGATTTGAGAATGGTTTTGGAATTGGACTTGGAATTGGATATGGCATTGGATTTGGAATTGGATTTGGAATTGGATTTGGAATTGGATTTGGAATTGGATTTGGAATTGGATTTGGAATTGGATTTGGAATTGGATTTGGAATTGGATTTGGAATTGGATTTGGAATTGGATCTTGAATTGTATTTGAAATTGAATTCGGAATAGGATTTGGAATCGGATTTAGAAATGGATTCAGAATTGGATTTGGAAATGGATTTGGAATTGGATTTGGAATTGAATTCGGAATCGGATTTGAGAATGGATTTGGAATTGGACTTGGAATTGGATATGGAATTGGATTTGGAATTGGATTTGGAATTGGATTTGGAATTGGATTTGGAATTGGATTTGGAATTGGATTTGGAATTGGATTTGGAATTGGATTTGGAATTGGAAATGAATTCGGATTTGGAATTGGATTTGGAATTGGATTTGGAATTGGATTCGGATTTGGAATTGGATTTGGAATTGGATTCGGAACTGGATTTGGAATTGGATTTGGAATTGGATTTGGAATTGGATTTGGAATTGGATTTGGAATTGGATTTGGAATTGGATTTGGAATTGGATTTGGAATTGGATTTGGAATTGGATTTGGAATTGGATTTGGAATTGGATTTGGAATTGGATTTGGAATTGGATTTAGAATTGGATTTGGAATTGGATTTGGAATTGGATTTGGAATTGGATTTGGAATTGGATTTGGAATTGGATTTGGAATTGGATTTGGAATTGGATTTGGAATTGGATTTGGAATTGGATTTGGAATTGGATTTGGATTGGATTTGGATTGGATTTGGATTGGATTTGGATTGGATTTGGATTGGATTTAGAATTGGATTTGAAATTGGATTTGGAATTGGATTTGGAATTGGATTTGGAATTGGATTTGGAATTGGATTTGGAATTGGATTTGGAATTGGATTTGGAATTGGATTTGGAATTGGATTTGGAATTGGATTTGGAATTGGATTTGGAATTGGATTTGGAATTGGAATTGGATTTGGAATTGGATTTGGAATTGGATTTGGAATTGGATTTGGAATTGGATTTTGAATTGGATTTTGAATTGGATTTGGAATTGGATTTGGAATTGGATTTGGAATTGGACTTGGAATTGGATTTTGAATTGGAAATTAATTCGGATTTGGAATTGGATTTGGAAATGGATTTGAAATTGGATTTGGAATTGAATTTGGAATTGGATTTGGAATTGGATTCGGATTTGGAATTGGATTTGGAATTGGATTCGGAACTGGATTTGGAATTGGATTTAGAATTGGATTTGGAATTGGATTTGGAATTGGATTTGGAATTGGAATTGGATTTGGAATTGGATCTGGTAGACCTGTGCGCCGGTCATATAATCGGCGGCGGCGGCGTAGTGGTCACTTTTGCCCCGGCGGCGGCGGCGTCACGGCGGCGCGCCGTTGGTTTTTATCGGCGGCGGCGGCGGCGGCGGCGGCGTGAACCGGCGTGGATAAAAAAATCAATGGCAAAAAAATCAATTTTAATGCGGATTTTTGAATTCACGTGGTTTTCATTCACACCGTACGAATCGCCCGTATAAAAATCGACTTCAGTGGATTAAAATTGAAATATTCTTTATTTGTCGATCATCAAACAGCACACTCCATAGTAAATTACCAGCTAAACTAATAAGTACCTGATCTTAAAATGTTATTTAAATTAAAACTATTTTATCATTCTCTGATTTTGATGAATCAAAATTTAACAACGAATCCTGCTTCACTTTTCGTATCCCTTGAGCAGTATTGAGAATTAGACTTCGGTGTCATAGGACTAATTTGTTAATATTTTTTTTCCAAAAGTTTTCCCAATTCAGGATTTTGATAAACTCCAGTCGATTTACTTCTCAATATATCTAAATTTCAGAAAAATTCTAACTACTATTCTTTGAGTTACATATACAATTGGGCAATGTTTGAGCGGCTGCGTATCTAGTATATTAAGAGAATTTGCAGTGCTACTTCGGTAATCTGCTGTGACCCTTAGATCCTGGAAAGGCATTCACGATGGAGTCCACAAACGACAACCACAATGGACAGTTTACTCCTCACCTCGCGTTTTTGTATGCACAAATCTCAATAGATGATCAACATAACTAAAATGAGCTCTGGCTGAATAAGACTTGGGCACGATGACCAACCAAATTGAATATTTTCCTTAAAAGTTGGTAAAATATGCCAAAAAAGTTCTTCGTGGAGTTCCTGAAGGGATTTCCGGAGGAAACTACAATTTTTTTTTCTAAGTTTCATTAGAAATTCCTTTGTAAAACCCTATAAGAAATTCTGCGGAAACTCCATGAAGGCATTTTTTCAAAAACCATTAAGGTTCTCGTTGGGAAATTCTTTCAGGATTTCATTCGAAAATTAGTTTCCGAAAGAGTATAAATAGTTTCCAAAAGAATTCCTAAAACAATTTCCGAAGAAATTGTTGGAAAAAATCTTCGAAGGGGTTCAGAAAGCACTCTCCGAGAGAATAGCGTAAAGAGTTTTTATAAAGACATTTCTTGCAAAATTTTTGAAGGAATTTTCGGAAGAACTTAGTGTAAGATTCACTATTGATCCCACGACTCATTTCCCACAAATCACACTGAGATAATACACAACCTTGCTTAATAATAATATAAAAAAGGATCCTAAAACCTTCTTTAACTTTGTCAAAGAGAAAAAGAAATCGGATACTTTTCCATCATGCATGAAATTTAAAGAATTGGTTAGCCATGATAGCCAGGAAATTTGCAATTATTTCGCGATTTTTTTCCAAAGCACTTACAAACCTCTTGGTGCTGTTTATGATCGGGATTATTTTCATTATTTACCTGATCAGACAAATGATATTTCAATATCCGGTATTACTGTACATGAAATTGTAACAGCATTAGAAGCATTAGATGCGTCCAAGGGTCCTGGACCCGATGGAATTCCCCTTTATTACTAAAACAATTAGCTACTTCATTTGTAAAACCATTATTTTGGCTTTTTAATAAATCATTAGCTCATGGAGTATTCCCACATTTATGGAAAAAATCTTATCTTCTTCCAATTTTCAAATCAGGCAAACGCTCAGACGTACAAAATTATCGGGGCATTGCAATTATATCATGTATACCGAAATTGTTTGAATCTATTGTGAACATGAAACTCTTTGAATAGGTTAAGCACTTGATCACAAATCGCCAACATGGTTTCTTTAAAGGCAGATCCACTGCCACTAATCTCTTAGACTTCGTGACATTTTCACTTGCTGCAATGGATAGAGGTAACTCTGTTGAAACTTTGTACACGGATTTCAGTAAGGCTTTCGATAGAGTTGACATCTCTTTATTACTCTTTAAGCTTCAGCGTTTAGGTTTTCGGAATATTTGGTTAGATGGATTGAATCATATCTTAGAGATAGAACACAGTTAGTGCGCTTCCATAATAAATTGTCTTCGCCAATTAAAGTTACTTCTGGTGTACCACAAGGATCACACTTAGGTCCATTATTGTTCATTCTTTTGTTAATGATATAACACTCATATTAAAACGCCTTAAGGTCCTTATTTATGCCGATGACATGAAATTGTACATGGAAATTTGTGATGATGCTGACTTAGCCGTATTTCAACAAGAAATTGACGATTTTTATAACTGGTGCTCAAAAACCTTCTCGATATAAACGTGAAAAATGTAGCATAATTTCATTTACTAGAAAGCAGATATTACAAAACATTACCTGTAAGCTAGGCCAGGAACGAATTATACGATGCACAAAAGTGAGAGACTTAGGGTTATTATTAGACTCCAAGTTGACCTTTGTAGAACATTATAACGTCATTATTCATAAAGCACATAACATGCTTGGATTCATTAAACGTTTCAGTTATCATTTCAATGACCCTTACACGATAAAAACACTCTATGTGTCCTACGTCAGATCAATATTAGAATACTGTAGCATTGTCTGGTCACCCTATCAAGAAGTCCACTCAAATCGAATCGAATCAGTACAAAAACAGTTTTGCTTTTTGCTCTTAGAAAGTTAGGTTGGTCAACCCTACCGCTTCCGTCATATGAATCTCGGTGCCTACTAATTAATATCGAAACACTTAAGAAAAGAAGAGAAGTTGGTTGTGTAACATTCGTTAATGGTTTAATCTCACATCAGATAAAAACAGAAAGCCTTCTGTCAGGCTTGAACTTTTATGCACCTACGCGTACCTTGAGAAATCGTGACTTATTTCAACTAAATCTGCAACGCACATCCTATGCTAAAAATGGACCGCTCAACTCTATGATGAACATATATAATAAATATTGTGAGGTCATCGACATATCAATGTCTAACACGCTAGTAAGGAAAACAATTAATAGTATAGCATAATAGTTGTCTAGTGATTAAAACAGATAGTGTTTAAGTGAAACAATGTGTTTGTAGTCTACAATGCTTGACGAAATAAATAAATAAATAAATAAATGTAAACTCGTTTATTCGTCATAAGGGACATAGGTTTGGGCACGCAGGCCTTGCTTATTATATGTATAGGTATTTTATAATTTTGCCCGGAAGCACCGATTTCAAAAATAGTTTACATTAGGGAACCGAAGGAATTCCCGCAGAAAAATCAGAAAGAATCTTTTCAGTAAATTTTGAAAAATTTCTTAGAAGAAAGGAATTTTTAGAAGAATTTCCGAATGGTTCCCAAAAGCAATTTCCGAAGAAATTTCTTTGAATTAATTTCTGAAGTGATTCCCGAAAAAAAGCAAAAGAAATGGAGAATGTTGTGACGGAATTATTGAGGTAAATTTCCAAGAGCTTCTTTCTAAAGTTACCAAAGAATTTTCAAAGGATTACCCGTAGAAATTCCCAAGGAATTGTTTAAGGTAGTTCTGAAAGTATTCCTATGGGAATAGTCAAAGGGAAAGAATAGGGAAAGTTGTCAAAGAACTTGCTAAAGAGCCCCTAGAGGAATTTCTATAAAATTTCCAACGTTTTTTTTTCTAAAAAACCCGAATGAATTCCTAAAATAATCCTCCGTATTAATTTCCGAAGAAAATCCTCAGCAAACTTTTAATGGATAAACATATTTCCGAAGGAATCTGTAAATGAATTCCTGGAGGAATTCTAAAATATTTTCCGTCAATATTTCAAAAGGAATTTGCAAATCTGACCCGTAACGCTGGGTAGACATCTTTACGTGGTGTGTTACGGGGAGAGATCTACCACGGTTGCATTGCCAGCTACATGCAAATCCTGACACAACGACTACCTTCCTCATTATCCAACTCCGAGGTATTTATGAGGGTGACGCTAAGTCGGTGGCCTCTCGTTAAGTAAGTACCACATCAACACTTCCTTCCTTTCCCTAGTTACGGTGAAGATGGGCGTGGCCAGGAGTAGTAATCCTCATGCTTTTGTTATTTTTGTTTAGGACTGGAATCAAGGACCACTCCCCTTCTTGATTTCTGATAGCATTTTAGATAAGGATTTCAAAAGTAAAACATGAGTATCACTAGTGTCCAATCTACGAATTACACCGTAACAATGCTAATGCTAATATTTCAAAATGAATTTGCGAATGATTTTCGGAAGGTATATCCGAAAGAATTTCTAAGAGAATTACGAAAGAATTTCTAAAGGATTTTATGAAGTAATTTCTTAAGCAATTTCCTATAAAAAATTTCAAAGGAATTTCAAAAAGAACGAACCTTAACGAATTTCCTGAGGTTTTCTTAAACAAAGAAATACGTGGAAGAAATTCTGACGTAATCCCGAAGTTAATTTTAAGATATTTCTTATTAGAATTTCCGGAGAACTTTCTGGAATTCGTTTACGGAGGAGTTTTTGTTGAACTTTTTGAGGCAATTTCCTTAGGAATTCCTGGACGAATCTTCAAAGGAAACTCTGGAGGAAATTGCTGAGTACTGAATACTGAGAAAAATTCCAAAGGAATTCTTGAAGAAACCTAGGAATTACATAAGAAAAACCAGTAGGTATTTTCTCTGAAATTCTATTAGGATTTTCTTCGTAATTTCCTTTGAGAATTCCTTCGGAAATTCCATCATAAAATCCTTCAAATATACCTTTATCGATTCCTCTGGAAATTCCTTTAGGAATTCTTTAGGGAAGTATTTTACCTTCAAAAAATCTTTTAGAAGTTCCTTTAGGAATTATTTTCGAAAATCCATTCAGGTTCTATTTTGAGAATCCCTTCAAAAGTTTATTTGGAAATTGCTGCACTAAACCCAACACAAATTTCTTTAAAAACGCCTCCAAAAACGTATTTGTGAATTCCTCCAGAATTTTATTTCTTAAACAACAAAAAAAAATACCGGAGTTCATTCGGATATTCCTCCAGGGACTTCTTTAAAAGATTATTAGTAAAACCACCAAGATTTCCTTCGGAGACTTCTCCAGATTTTTTTTTCGGCAGATCTTCCAGGAAATCCTTTCAAATTTATTGAAAATGAAATTGTTTGCGACGTTGTTACTTATTGAATTTTTAAAGGAGTTGCTGGAAGAAGTTCTGAAGAAATTCCTTAGGCAAAATTTGAATTAATTCCTTATGAATATCTAGAAGAACTTTTTCCAGCGATTCATGAAATAAATACCGAAACAATTTCAAAAGGAAAAATTTTCGAAGAAATTCTCAACAAAATTCCGAAGAAATTCTTAAAAGAACGAATGGAATTTTTTAAGGAATTCCTTAAGGAATTTTCACAGGAATTGCTAAGGAAACATCCAAAGGAATTCCTCAAGGAGTCTTAGAAGGAGATTGTAGGAATTCGTGGAACAAAAACCAGAAGCATTCCTTAATCAATTTCCGAAAGAAATTCGTAAAGGATTTTCAGAAGAAATCCGTAATGAAAATTCTTGAGGAATTTTCGGAGAAATTTTGTAAGGAATCTCCGAAGGAATACCCAAAACAATAGGAAGAATTCCTAAAATAATCTTCTAAGGCTTTTTAAAAGGAACTTTTCGGAGGAATATCCGAAGAAATTATCAAATAAATTTCTTGATTTTTTTCCGAACTGTTTTCTGGAGTATTTTTCGAAGGAATTCATAAATGAATGTTTGAACGATACTTCTTCGAATATTCTCCGAAATTCCAGGAATTTCACAATAAGGCTCTTATAATACAGTATTAAATAATTTCAAGACAATAAAATTAAATTAAATTTTCGATATGTTTGAAAATACCTGACGTTTTAACTAAATAATTTGACTAAATACTATTCAGCGAGGCGACAACACCACAACACAGTTCTGGGTTACGTCTGGGTAGCGTTTTTAACTGATGCTCGTAATATTTGCCCAGCAATATTTGCTTTGCTGATGCTCAGCAAGTGGTTTTGTCAGTTATGTTCAGAAATTGATTTCAAAATATGAATTACTTACTCGGGAGTCGGAACAAAAAAATCGGTAAAGCATTCACAGTTGGGATTTAATTATTTTGCTAAATCAGTTTATCCCAATAGCACAAATCTTAAAACAAAGAAAACTGATTAAATAAGTTGATTTAAATTAATTTAAAAAAAAATGTCAAAATAACTAATGTGCAACTTGACTTGAAATTTCTTAACTGCAATAATTTTCCTGCACCAATGCCAGATCCTTCAAGAATGGGGACGCTTTGGGCATGTATCCAGGCCCCACAACAAACCCATTTTGCGAGTCACCTACAAGTTTAGGTGCCCGACTAAATGAGGCCTTGGCTTGACGCATTCCAAAGATCAGTTTAACAATTTATGTATTATTATACTAGATAAATCCTCATTCAAACTCTCAAACTAATCAACCAATCTGTTGATTAACCAAGACAATGTATGTCACTACACCGACCTATGGACACCATCGACCTATGAATTTTGACGAGATTTTAACAACATTTATGAACTTCCATAAGACTAGTTTAGTACTATTCCAATGAACTCTACCACGCTGTATTTCTTCAAAGA
Organism: Armigeres subalbatus; assembly: GCF_024139115.2. Taxonomy (NCBI): domain Eukaryota; kingdom Metazoa; phylum Arthropoda; class Insecta; order Diptera; family Culicidae; genus Armigeres; species Armigeres subalbatus. Next base: position 313,746,966 of record NC_085139.1, on the reverse strand, counting down.
TACGTATTTCGATCTCAATTATTAGGCCGAGACACTGAAGTTAATTGATTTTTCTATTGCGATTAGTCACCGGCGTGGCCAAATTATGATCGGCGGCGCGCCGACCCAAAATCGTCGGCGGCGGCGGCGCGAGTAGAACCACCGGCGGCGTGGCGCGGCGGCGCACAGGTCTAATCTGGAATTGGATTTGGAATTGAATTCGGAATCGGATTTGGAAATGGATTTGGAATTGGATTTGGAATTGAATTCGGAATCGGATTTGAGAATGGATTTGGAATATGATTTGGAATTGGATTTGGAATTGGATTTGGAATTGGATTTGGAATTGGATTTGGAATTGGATTTGGAATTGGATTTGGAATTGGATTCGTACCTGATTCGGTACCTGATTTGAAAATGGATTTGGAATTGGATTTGGAATTGGATTTGGAATTGGATTTGGAATTGGATTTGGAATTGGATTTGGAATTGGATTTGGAATTGGATTTGGAATTGGATTTGGAATTGGATTTGGAATTGGATTTGGAATTGGATTTGGAATTGGATTTTGAATTGGATTTTGAATTGGATTTTGAATTGGATTTTGAATTGGATTTTGAATTGGATTTGGAAATGGATTTGGAATTGGATTTGGAATTGGAAATGGATTCGGATTTGTAATTGGATTTGGAATTGAATTCGGAATCGGATTTGGAATCGAATTTGGAAATGGATTCGGAATTGGATTTGGAAATGGATTTGGAATTGGATTTGGAATTGGATTTGGAAACGGATTTGGAATTGTATTTGGAATTGGATTTGGAATTGAATTTGGAATTGAATTTGGAATTGGATTTGGAATTGGATTTGGAATTGGATTTGGAATTGGATTTGGAATTGGATTTTGAATTGGATTTGCAATTGGATTTGGAAATGGATTTGGAATTGGATTTGGAATTGGATTTGGAATTGGATTTGGAATTGGATTTGGAATTGGAAATGGATTCGGATTTGGAATTGGATTTGGAATTGAATTTGGAATTGGATTTGGAATTGGATTTGGAATTGGATTTGGAATTGGATTTGGAATTGGATTTGGAATTGGATTTGGAATTGGATTTGGAATTGGATTTGGAATTGGATTTGGAATTCGATTCAGATTGGGAATTGGATTCAGATTTGGAATTGGATTTGGAATTGGATTCGGAACTGGATTTGGAATTGGATTTGGAATTGGAATTGGATTTGGAATTGGAATTGGATTTGAAATTGGATCTGGAATTGGATTTGGAATTGAATTCGGAATCGGAATTTGGGATTGGATTTGGAATTGGATTTGGAATTGGATTTGGAATTGGATTTGGAATTGGATTTGGAATTGGATTTGGAATTGGATTTGGAATTGGATTTGGAATTGAATTTGGAATTGGATTTGGAATTGGATTTGGAATTGGATTTGGAATTGGATTTGGAATTGGATTTGGAATTGGATTTGGAATTGGATTTGGAATTGGATTTGGAATTGGATTTGGAATTGGATTTGGAATAAGATTTGGAATTGGATTTGGAATTGGATTTGGAATTGGATTTGGAATTGGATTTGGAATTGGATTTGGAATTGGATTTGGAATTGGATTTGGAATTGGATTTGGAATTGGATTTGGAATTGGATTTGGAATTGGATTTGGAATTGGATTTTGAATTGGATTTGCAATTCTATTTGTATATGGATTTAGAATTGGATTTGGAATTGGATTTGGAATTGGATTTGGAATTGGATTTGGAATTGGATTTGGAATTGGATTTGGAATTGGATTTGGAATTGGAAATGGATTCGGATTTGGAATTGGATTTGGAATTGAATTCGGAATCGGATTTGGAATCGAATTTGGAAATGGATTCGGAATTGGATTTGGAAATGGATTTGGAATCGGATTTGGGAATGGATTTGGATTTGGAATCGGATGTGGAATTGGATACGGATCTGGATTTGGAATTGGATTTGGAATTGAATTCGGAATCAGATTTGGAATCGGATTTAGAAATGGATTCAGAATTGGATTTGGAAATGGATTTGGAATTGGATTTTGAATTGAATTCGGAATCGGATTTGAAAATGGATTTGGAATTGGATTTTTGATTGGATTTGGAATTGGAAATGGATTCGGATTTGGAATTGGATTTGGAATTGAATTCGGAATCGGATTTGGGAATGGAATTGGATTTGGAATTGTATTTGGAATCGGAATTGGAAATGGATTTGGATTTGGAATTGTATTTGGAATCGGATTTGGAAATAGATTTGGAATTGGATTTGGAATTGGAAATGGATTCGGATTTGGAATTGGATTCGGAATCGGATTTGGAATCGAATTTGGAAATAGGTTCGGAATCGGATTTGGAAATGGATTTGGATTTGGAATCGGATTTGGAATTGGAAATGGATTCGGATTTGGAATTGGATTTGGAATTGAATTCGGAATCAGATTTGGAATCGGATTTAGAAATGGATTCAGAATTGGATTTGGAAATGGATTTGGAATTGGATTTTGAATTGAATTCGGAATCGGATTTGAAAATGGATTTGGATTTGGACTTGGAATTGAATCCGAATTGGAATTGCGTTTTGAATTGGATTAATAAATGGAATTGGTTTATGAATTGAATTCAAAATTGAATTTGGATTTCTCAATGGAATCGGATTTTAAATCGGGTTTTGATTTGGAATCTATATAATAAAAATGAAATGGTCTGTGTTCGTATCCGCATAACTCGAAAACAGCTGGATGGATTTTCTTCATTCCTTCTGCAGATATGTTAGTTGTCGTTTCCGACGGGTTTATATGATATTTCCTCATGCAAAAATCACGAGTAAAGTTGAGTAAATCGTGAAAAGCTAAAATTAAGGTTAGTATGGAAATTTTGCATGGGTAGTTGAGAACGCGCTTTCTCGCCTACTATGCAGGACAACGTCTGCCGGGTCGACTAGTTTTATTTAGAATTCGATTTCGATATAGATTTGGATTAGGAATTTGAATCGGATTTAAAATTGGATTCGGAATAGGATTTAGAACTGGTTTTGGGATTGGATTTGGAATTGGAGTTGGATATGGATTTAGATTGAAATCGACAATGGAATTGCATTTGAATTCAGAAATGAACTCGGAATTGAAACTGGAATTGAATTTAGCATCGGATTTGGAATTGGATTTCGATTGCATTAGGAATAGGTTTTGGATTTTTTAGTCTTTATTTTATTGATATGGATTTGGATTTGGATTTGAAGTTTGATTTTGAATTGGATTTGAATTCGAAATAGGATTTGGAATTGGTAACTTGGTTTAGAAACCTCGCAGTTAATATTTGGAGAAGTGCGGAATGACGGCGCTGCGGGGCGGCATTGCACTATAGGATTCCAGGCGGTCATTAATTGAATATGTCATGTCTCAACCCATTTTTAAATATCATCAACACACTTAAATCATTTCACAGATTTCGGTGAATTTTGCTTCAATTCACCGAAATCTCAACAGCAGATTTGTTCGGTAATTATTTCACCGATTTTCTGCGGTATTTTTCTTTGTTCAACTGTCAAAACCACCAAAAAATCTGTAAAAATTTTACCGAACAGTTTTGCTGTTGAGATTTCGGTGAAATTTCACAGAAATCTGCGATTTATTTTAAGTGTGAATAGATTACCAATACTCTGATTCATAAAAATCCAAAATTTGAAGTAACTACGTGCTTCAGTTACAGATAGAGGTGTGCGCTGGTCCGAAGATTGGAAATTTCACTGGAAATTACTCCAAATTTCTACATGAAAATGTGCAGAATATCCACGGAAAGCTTCTCGGAGATTCTGTTGAGTATTTTTCAAAATTTACACATAAAATTCTTCGAAATATCCGCCGGCAACTCTAAAAAGTTTTCACGTAAATCTTTTTAGAGTTGCCGGCGTGGTGTTGGAAATATGAGCTCATCAGTAGCCTTCTGAGCTGCGGAGGACGACGGAGGTCCTTCGTAGCTTAGTAAGGAAAGCACTCGTCTAGCGTACTGGTTTCGTGGGATCAAACCCCTCCGAAGGAAGTGGTTACCCTCCAATACATTTTTCGAACCAAATCTTCCACATGTAGGGCAATTGCACAAATCGAGTTTCAAACATAGTAAATAATTTCCCACTCCGGAAACAGTAAAAGTTAAGAAATATTTTTTTAATCTGCAATTTTGAAAAAAGCTCAAAACATGGGGAACTGAAATTCTATACAGCTAAAGGGTTTCCACATAGCTCCATTTTGTACTACAAAGGATGTTGGAAAAACTTCTATAAGTGTCGTTTTGAGAAGTGTCCAATCGACCAGCTATTAAGAGTCTTCAAAACAAAGTTGGATTGCACATCTGGCTATTAAAACGCGCTTGAGCCTCGCCGATGATGAAGGTAAGAGACTCAGCTATCAAAACTATACCTACTAGTCAACGGCAAAATTGAACACTGAAAACTGTTGTTCGTGATGCAACTGCGATGTAAACGCATTAGAATATCACTTAGAGCTAGACTTTTGAATTTGTAAATAATTTGTAAACCCAGAACTATTATTAGCCTAAATAAACAAAAAAAGATGAAACGGAACACAATTGTTAATAGAGTTCCACCTGGGAATGAGCTCCACTGTGGTAACCTGATATTTCGTTGCTTTTAATGGCACTTCAGCCTATCCAATAAACGATACTATCTACTTGTGAAAACTTAAGTTGATAGAATCAAGCACCGCTGAGTACGAACCAGAAACAGGGTTCCATCTAAATGCTTTCCTTTTGATCATACAAATTATGTATAGTGTGCTTGCCTTTCTACATAAATGGGGTGAACATTATCGGGAACAAAAGAAATATTCGGTCGGTCTATTTAGCTTTGAGGGATTCACCATGAGGACCTTGGATTCGAACCAACTGACTGCACGTCGATTGTCGTATTTTGTTTATCCGTTCGTTAATCTTCCCTTTTCATTTCGTTGTTGTTTTGCAGAACACTACTTGAACGTTTTTGATGCCTAGTTGAGTTTTGCACGAGTAATCTGTTTTATTTTTTGTCTGTGAAGTTTACACTAGTGGGGTAGGCCCCATCCGCGGACGGCAAATTGATTTACATTTGCATAAATTTTCATTTCTATCGTTCCCCTTCACCGGGCACCATCTGTGACAGTCAGTGCCAGCGCGCGCGGTTGGGGGAGTTGGGAGTCGTATCCCTGGTAAATACTCACGAACCCATAAATTTTTATTTCATTTGAACCTCGGGAGCTTGAAGCAAAACGATTTGGAATTTACACAGCAATAACAGCGGTACGGTAGGTACTCATAGTTGGACAACTAAATTTTGAATGTTTGATAAAAATGCACTGCTGTTGAGTGCCGTGCTGTTGGGCAATAACGGAGAATTATGACCGTGATCATTCTATTGGAAGGGCTTTGCTAGGATGGTTCTGTATTGGGCATCCAACAGAGCAAAAGACCAGCTCTCTAGGGGTTTCGTTCTTTTTTGTTGCGACTAGTTGCGATGTTGCAGTGAACGACGAAGAATGGCAAATTGATGTAGAAACTAACTGAATTATGGGCAGAACAAATTATGTCGATACAATTTTATTCTGATTGATCTACTTATACAAGCGAATGATTGATTGACTTATAAAAATAGGAAGCTTAGGAAAAGTACATCATCTGATAGAGCAAGAAATCTAGTATTTGTTTCCAATTTGCTGAATACCTGAACACAATCCATGCAGTTTTCCTTTCTTCTTATTATTATTGGCATTACATCTCCCGCTGGGACCACGGGTTAGATGTTTTGATTGTATTTCTGTTGTATCTTTTATTCTGTTTACTGTCCATGGAACAGTCACTGTGGACCGCATCCATCTCTTTCCTTCCCGTTATTACTCGTACGATGGTCCCTTCAATGTTGACTACGAAACGAGCTGTGTTGGTGGAAAACAAGTGTCAATCCTCCTGCTGGAACATTGCACTATATGGGATCCCCATACAAGCGGGTGGTCACATATAAAATTTAGCTTTTAACGCATTTTTTCACTCAGATTTAGCTAGATTTAGGTAATCAAAATGTCAAAATGTGGGCCCTAGAGTTTCCATCCCGGGACATCCCGGGTTTTAGGAAAATTCGGGATTTCCCGATTCCCGGGATATTATTTTTGAAATCCCGAAAATCCCGGGATACCCGGGATAAAAAATGCTGCTTTATTCCCGGTTCGCAAACAGTGTAATCTCCCGTCTACAGCGAGATTGTGTACAACAGCCGATTTTCGCCTTGCTAATCTCCTCGCGTCGCCCAACATTGATTCTGCCTTCCTGAGCTTCTTGACTCCAGAACAATTCTTGATCGAATTCATGTCTTTCCAATCGGCGTTCGTACAACAAACTTTCCAGCACAGGCGCAGTACAAATGATCCGACCCCGATGCTCTGCCTAATTTGTTTGGTTCTTGCTGCTGACCAGCTCCTGACCAAAGCTTCGCTTGGACTCCAACTGACCAACTAGCAAGCTACCGACAGTTCGAACCACCCACTAATTTATGTACGGCGCTACCCATGACTTTCGCCAATGCATGATCCCACGATGCCACGAGACTTATGCGCCCGATCCATGGATCCCGGACTGCGACGTTTCTGTAGATAATCCATCGACACTATGTTTAAGATCCGAAATCCTCCTGGACCATAATCTGTTCCAGGGTTGTTAATCGATAAATTATCGTCGTTAATTTAACGCCAACTTCGATAACGATAACGGTTGACGATAAAGTGAGCGTTGATTTAACGTTATCGTTATCGAGTACTCGTTGTTTTATCGATAATTATCGAGTTAACTGTAACGTACACTACAACTAAAAGTACAAATATTCTCAATTTGTTATTACAAAACCTATTTCAAGCATTGCATTATCTTCAAATATTCAAAATCGCGTTTAAATCGTGGATTTAATTGGAATTCGAGAAGATCACCGAAATTAAAAGCATCATTAAATTTCTTACAGAGTCTTAGTTTTCCATAGTAAATAATCTGAGAATATTTTTAATGTCTTAACTGTTTAATTTAGTATGATTAACAAAACTATTTTGAAGATGCAAAACACCCAGTTAAACGATTATTTTATGACCAACAGTGAGGACAAAATTCCTCAGCCTAGTATGATTCGGACTGAATAGGGGACGAGGTTAGTTCACCAATTCATTGAGAGTATTTTTACTCGGTGCAGGTACTGCATGCCTAGAATGCAGTAATGCAGGTCGCTGCATCAAAGATTGTTTTAGAGCTTGTATCCTAACATGTTGCCGAGGGATTCCGACTCCAGCTGCTTATCCTTGCTTATAAGAAGGATTGACAAAGAAAAAGTCATCATGCGTCAGCGGTAGAAGCGTACATATATTGATGTACATCTGTCTGGGTAGTTTTTATCAGAACTCCTATGCGGCATTGTCAAATATCACTAAACAACCAACAGAACACCTCACTTTTCTTGATTCCGTAGAGTGTCAGGCATTAATTCTAGAGTGTATCGCTTCGATCAAAATCAATTCTAGTCAACAGGCTGCACTCAATTTGTCAAATTGTCGGCAATTCTCTCTCTTTTTCGAAAGAATCGATTCAAATTAGAATTGAATTGAGTTCCAATTTGAACTCTGTATTATCTGCCCTTTCTAAAATATAAACTTTACCCCTGAATATTGAATAAAATCGTTTTGGAATAAAAAAAAGTTTTCTAAGGAAACATAAAAAAATCCCGGGATCCCGGGATTTCCCGGGATATACGAACAATTTCATCCCGAATCCCGGGACAACGAAAATGGCCGGGAAATGGAAACTCTAGTGGGCCCTCCTTAGCCGTGCGGTAAGCCGCGCGGCTACAAAGCAAGACCATGCTGAGGGTGGCTGGGTTCGATTCCCGGTGCCGGACTAGGCAATTTTCGGATTGGAAATTGTCTCGACTTCCCTGGGCATAAAAGTATCATCGTGCTAGCCTCATGATATACGAATGCAAAAATGGTAACCTGGCTTAGAAACCTCGCAGTTAATAACTGTGGAAGTGCTTAGCGAACACTAAGCTGCGAGGCGGCTCTGTCCCAGTGTGGGGATGTAATGCCAATAAGAAGAAGAAGGTAATCAAAATAGCAAGATAATACCATTTTTGCAATTCCTGATCATAATACCTAGTTTACAGTTGGCGTTTGAGTGATAAAACGGCCTACTTTTCCATACCAATGACATGGGTGCTTTAATGAACATTATGCAACTCAAACGAGCTGCATAATAGTAGTTTATGCAACTAGTTGCAAAAAGATGATTTTTTCAGCATGAGTTGTACGCAGGAAACAAACATATTCCAGTTATCATGCAACATTGTATGCTCGACAGACCATAAAGCTATAGACAATCCTGCCTATGGTGAATTTGATGTCATGCCCATCAAATTATTTCATTTAGACACGGAGAATGCACTATTTGAACACTCACCCAAGTTAATTGTGCTAAATGTGGTCATGTAACTACTATTCTAATGCTGTTTTTACATTATAGAGTGCTATAATGGATTTTATGCAACCCATTTGAGTTGCATAATGTTCATTAACACTACAAGTACCGAGCCAAGATTTGTAACGCTAAGTACCAAGCTTGCAAAAAACGTGGAACGGCAACTTTGAGCACCCAGATCTCAGCCGTTTTTCAACCAAATCTCTTGATTTTTTCCACAGAACAATCTGTGGGATGTCAAAAGTCGGCTACTGAAGACAGATTACATTTTCAAGTAACGTACACTGAGAATCAGCCGGATAGTTCCGTTCCACACTTTTGCAGTCTGTTTGTGGCCATCCAGCATGTTGCATGCCAGTCGTACCGCACTGCTTGTATGCAAAATTATATGGAGCAGGAGAAACGTTTGGATGAATCATAGTTCAGTCATGAAAATCTAATAAATATTAAAAACCCAGATTAATCCACCTAGCGGTGATGGTGCCTTTCTCGTTTTTTTTCGAGTGAGTAATTTCTACTCACTTTTGAAGAAAAAAAAGTTTTTTGTCCATAACTTCTGAGCCCATAGTCCGATCTGGCCAATTTTCAACAGAAAACAATGGGAAACAGCATTCCGCGTCGAATGCAACTTTTAATTACATTTTTTTTCGAGCGTCACTCCAAGATAGTGGTTCGTTTAAAAGTCAAAGATGTTCAGCTAGAACAACTAAAATGTCTAATGATTAAAAAAATGTTGCACAAGCCTTGGCTGACGATATCTTTACGACAGTCAGAGTAGAGAATGCAGTGAGATCTTTTGAGCCTTATAAATCTGCAGGACCAGATGGAATTATTCCAGCAATGCTTCAAAACGGCGAATCATTGCTGATTCCGCCGTTAATTGAGATTTTCAAGGCAAGTCCAAGACGTAATTATATTCCATCTTCATGGAGGCAAGTAAAAATTATCTTTATACCAAAAGTAGGAAAGCGAGAAAAGACGCATCCTAAATCAATCAGTCTCATTGGTCTTTCATCAGTTCTATTGAAAACTATGGAAAAGGTGTTGAGTGATTATATCAACTCGAATTACATGATTAAACATCCAATGTCTAAGTTCCAGTTTGCTTACCAGTCCGGTAAGTCAACAATTACGGGACTTCATACAGTGGTATTCAAAGTGGAAAAGCGCTATCGGCAAAATAAATAGCACTTTGTTCTTTCTTGGATATAGAAGGAGCTTTCGATAACGCTTCTTATTCGTCAATGGATCGTGCCATGAAGCAAAGAAACTTCGACACGAACATTATCAAATGAATTCACACCATGCTTGCAAAAAGAGAAATCTCTTCAGAGCTGGGAAGTTCGTCTCTTACAGTATGGGCAACAAGAGGTTGCCCTCAAGGAGGGGTCCTCTCACTACTAATGTGGTCCTTAGTTGTAGACGATCTTCTAGGAAGCTTAGAAGAAAAAAGTTCCGAGGTTGAATGTTTTGCTAATGGTATTGTCATCATAGTAAGGGGGAAATTCGACAACATCATTTCTGAAAGAATGCAATGGGCTTGAAATTTTATCCAATTGTGGTGTATTCAGGAAGGCCTTAGCATTAATCCGTCAAAAATTGTAATTATACCATTCACTAGGAAAAGGAAACTTGATCTAAAAGTTCTAAAGCTTGGATGACTAGAAACTCAGCTTAGTCAACAGGTCAAATACCTGGGAGCCATTCTGGATTCTAAACTGAACTGGAATGCTCATATTGAGTGTGCGATCGGAAAGGCATTTAGTGCCTTCTGGATATGCTTTAAACATTTGGAAGAAAATGGGGCTTAAGACCAAAGTGGATCTATACTTCCATTATTCGTCCAAAACTGACATATGCTGCTCTTGTATGGTGGCCAAAAACAAAAGAGGCTACTGCAGAGAAGAAGCTGACAAAATTGCAAAGGTTAGAGTCCATTACAATAACTGTAGCGATGTGTAGCACCCCTTCAAAATCATTAGATGCAATTTCAAATCTGCTACCATTGTATGAATTTGTGCAGTTAGAAGCGGAAAAGAATATGCAAAAACTTAAACGATTGAAGTTATTCAAGTCAGGCGATTTAGTAGGCCACTTGAGTATCTCACAAAATGAATATCAATGGAGACTGGATAAAACCCATGGAGAACTATGACATTCCTTACAACATATAAGAACCATCATGTATGGTTTGGGATGTCGGAGGTCCCACTGTTCGGGACGGTTCCATAAAATTCTACAAAGATGGTTCAAAAATAGGAACAAAAACGGGAGCATGACGGGAGCACAACGGGAGCACAATGGGAAACTATCCAACGGTGTTCAAAGCGGAGATTTTTGCTATAAATATTTGTATTTTCACAGACAAAGCATTGAGTAGCTTTAAATGTACGTCAAAACTTGTCTGTGACTGCATTCTTTCATTGCCAAGAGAACTCCGTAAATCTGTACTGGAAGATACTGTAGTATTGGAGGTAATGAAAAGGCAGACGAGCTTGCGAAACGAGGTTCAAACACACAGTTTATTGGCCCAGAACCTTTTTGCGGTATATCATACTTTACCATAAAAATGGAATTGAAATCCTGGGAAGCACAAAGGTTGATTACCAACTGGTTGGTTGCCGAAAAGTGCGCTCAATCAAAGAGATTTATAATTCCCAATGTTAAAGTAACCGAAAAGCTCTTGGAGCTCAGCAAGAGAGCTCTTTGCGCTCTGGCCTAATAACCGGACACTGCCCGAGCCGATATCACTTGAAAAATATTGGCCAGATTTAGAATGATATCTGTCGTTTCTGTAACATGGAACGTAAAACCTCGAAACATCTGCTTTGCAGTTGTGATACATTGTACAAGGGTAGATCTTAATTTCTAAATAGTGGCTTTATGCAACCAAGAGATATTTGGACTGCAAATCCTGGAAAGGTAGTAGATTAGTTTCTGGAGAGACTCAAAGATGAACTTTTGACGAAACTTCATGATGAGCTCCACGAGGAATTACTGGATCAAATCCGGGATGAATTGTTGGGGGAACTCCAAAAAGGAATTGTAAGCAGAATTTCTTAAAGAACTTCAGAAGCAATTCCTGAAAGAGCTCCTAAAAATTAGAGAAGAAACATTTGGAAGAAATTCCAGAAGGAAATCCTGGGGGATATCCAGGAACAATTTCTGGAGGAGCTCCAAGAAGAATTTTCGGAAAGATTCCCGTAAGAACTCCAAAAAGATATCCTGAATAAACGCCAAGTAGAATTCCTGGATAAACTTCAAAAATAATTCCCGAAGAAAAACGAAGAAGAATTTCCGAAGAGACGCTTGGAGGAATCCCTGAAAAAAATCGTGAAAGATCTCCAGGAGAAATCCCTGCAGGAACTCTAGGAGGAATTCCCGGAGGAGCTCCAGAAGTAATTTCTGGAAGAGCTCCAGGAGGAAATCCAAGAGTAATTTCTGAAGGAGCTCCAAGAAGAATTTTTGAAAAAACTCTAGGAAGGATTCTTGTAAGAATTCCAAAAAGATATCTTGGAAGAACCCCACATAGAATCCCTGCAGGAACCCCAGAAGGAATTCCTTGGCGAACTCAGGAGGGAATCCTGGAGGAACTGACTGAATTCCTAGGGAAAATCAGAATGAGTTCTTGGGGGAATTCAGAATGAATTTTTGGAGGAACTCAGAATGAATTCCTGAAGAAATTCAGGATGAATTCCTGGAGGATTTCAGAATGAATTTCTGGATGAATTCTTGGAGCATGACATTCCTGGAGGAATCCAGCATGTAATGTAAGGTGGATTGAGAATAAAATCCTGGGGGAATTTAGAATGAATTCCTGGAGGAATTCAGAATGAATTCCTGGGAAAATTCGGAATGAATTTCTGGGGGAATTCAGAATGAATTCCTGGGAGAATTCAGAATGAATAAGGATGAATTTTTGGAGCAGTTCAAGAGAATTCCTGGATTCCTGGAATCCAGCATGAAATCTTGGGTGGATTCAGAATGAATTCCTGGAGGAATTCAGAATGAATTCCTTGGGGAATTCAAAATGAATTTCTTGGGGAATTCAGAATGAATTCCTGGGTTTCCTTGTGAAGTTTTTTCAGGATTTTTTCTTGGAGTTCCTTCAAGAATTCTACCTGGGGTTCCTCCAGGAATTCTTGGAATAACTCATCTCGGTTACAACTTTTAGTGACAAATGTGAGAAAAAAATCATTCGGCCGCGATATTTTAAATTAGGAAAATTCCTGGAGCAATTTCAGGAAATAATCAAAAAGGATGTGCATATTGAACTTCAGGATGGATTCCTAGATTTCTAGATTTCTGATGGAACTAAAGAAGGAATCACTGGAGAAGTTCCAGGATGATTTTCTGAAGGAACTCTCAAAAATATCTGGGTGGAGTTATCGTAGGAATTCCAGAAGGAATTTATTGTTTTTGAGCATAAGAAGACTGAAAGCCATTCCTAAATTCATATATTCCTGAATCCCAAATTTCTAAATTTCTAAAATCGTAAATTCCCAAGTTTCTAGATTCCTGAACTCCTAAATTCTTAAATCTCTGAGTTCCTTAGTTCCTAAATTCGTCGGCAAGAAGATTCACGCCTTGATTGTGTGCTATTCAATAGATGGTATCTATGCCTCCCAGAATCTGTGTCAAAAGGTCGAAGGACAAAAGGTCGAAAGGACAAAAGGTCGAAGGGTCGAAAGGTCGAAGGGTCAAAAGGTCGAATGGACAGAAGGTCGAAGGGACGGAAGGTCTAATATGTATCATAACGTCGAAGGTCAAAAGATCGAAGGACAAAAGGTCGAAAGGACAAAAAGACATGACATGACAAAGGAATGAGTAGTGAAAAGTGAGACGCAAGAAGGGAGTAGTGAGCATAGGTAAATGAAAAGTGAAAAGTGAGAAGTGAGAATTGATGAGTGAGAAATGAGAAGTGAGTAGTGAGAAGTGAGAAGTGGATAGTGAGTAGTGAGAAGTGAGAAGTGAATAGTGAGTAAGGAGTAGTGAGAAGTGAGAATTGCGTAGTGAGAAGTGAAAAGTAAAAAGGAAGAAATGAGAAGTAGAAAGTGACAAGTGAGAAATGTGATGTAAGGAGTGATAAAAATGAGAAGTGAAAAGGCAGAAAGAAGGAGGGAGGAAAAAGAAGAATGAAGAAGAACAGAAGAAGAAAAAAGAACAAAAAAGAAAGAAAGGAGAAGGAAAATGGAAGAAGAAAAAAAGAAGGAAGAAGGAAGCAAGAAGAAGGAGAGAAGACACATAGATGCAAAAAAGAAGCAAGTAACAGGGAATGGAAAAATTGAAAATAAATAAGGAACAAAGAAGAAAGAAATAAGTAAGAAAGAATGAAGAAAAAAGGAAAAAAAAGGAGAAAGGAAGAATGAAGAAAGGATGAAGAAAGGAGGAAAAATAGAAGAAGAAAGAATAAAGAAGGATGAAAGAAGAAAACCCAGATCAATCCACCTAGCGTTGGAGGTGCCTTTCTCGCGCATTAAAAAAATAAGAAAAACTCATAAGAGAGGTCAACATACGGGGACTTTTAACTTTTTTTTAGCTTTTACTTTTTTCCATCAATTAATATGTATTTGCGATCATTTGAATGCATTGCTGCAATCTGTGAAAAAAAAATTTTGTTTTTGAAATTTTTTTCCCTAGGGGAGACCCTTGGCAACAAACAATGTTTTTTCAATAATTGTGGAACGCAATGACCGATCGAGCCAATTTCAATAGGAAACAACTAGACCGCAATCCGCGTCGACTTCAACTTGTTGCGAGCAAATCGAATAATGCTAAGTACCAAAAAGTGTGTCTCATATTTTTGTACACACACACATACATACACACATACAGACATCACCTCATTTCTTCGAGCTGAGTTGATTGGTATATAACACTATGGGTCTCCGAGCCTTCTATCAAAAGTTCGGTTTTGGAGTGATCCTATAGCCTTTACGTATACTTTGTATACGAGAAAGGCAAAAAAGTAAGAGAGAAGGAAAAAAGAATGGATGAATGAAGAAGGGAAAAAGAAGGAAGAAAGAAAGAAGAGAGAAAGAATGAAGAAAGAGAGAAGAAAGAAAGAAGGAAGAAAAGAGGAAAAAAGAAGGAAGAAGGAAAACGGAGGAAGAAAGAATGAAGAAAGACGGAAGAAAGAAGGTAGAATAAATAATTAAAAATACGGAAGAAAGGAAGAAGGAAAAAAGAAGGAAGAGAGAAGTTAGAATGAAGAAAGAAGTCAGAAGAAAAGTAGAAGATGGAAGGAAGAAGGAAGGAAAACACAATGAAACAAAAAAAGAAGGTAGACAAAAGAAGCAAGTAACAGGGAAGAAAGAAAGATGGGATAAATGAAAAACAAAGAAGGGAGAAATAAGGAAGTAAAAAGGAAGAAAGAAGGAAGAAGAAAGAAGAAAGAAGGAAGAAATAAGAAAAAAAGAAAGAAGAAAAAAGGATGAAAGAAGACAGAAAGAAGGAAGGAAGAAATAAATAAATAAGAAGAAAAAAAGAGGGAAGAAAGACGGAAGAAAGAAAGAAGGCAAAAAGAGTGAAGAAAGAAACTTCCTTCGGTTTTCTGAAAAACTGAAAAAAGAAAGAAAGAAGGGAGGAATAAGAATGAAAAAGAGAGAAGAAAGAAAATAGAAAGGAGGAAAAAAAGGAAAAAAAGAAATAAAGAAGGAAAAGAGGAGAAAGAATGAAGAAAGACAGAAAAAAGAAGAAAGAAATACGGTAAGAAAGGAAGAAGGTGGAAAGTTGCAAGAAAGATGAAAAAAGGAAGAAAAATTAAAAAAGAAGAAAGAAAGAAGTTAGAAATAAGGAAGATGAAATACGGAAGGAAGAATGAAGTAAGAAGTAAGAAAGAAGAAAGAAGAAAGAAGAACGGAAGGAAAGAAACATATTAAGTAGGAAGGAAGAAAGAATAAAAAAAAATAGAGGGTAAAATGGAGACAAAATAATGAAGAAGGAAGAAAAAGAAGGGTCTTTCTTCATTTCGACCTTTTGTCCTTCGACCTTTTGATGCAGTTTTTTTTGTTTCGACCTTTTGTCCCATCGACCTTTTGACCCTTCGACCTTTTGTCCTTTCGTCCTTTTTACTTTCGACCTTATGTCCTACAACCGCCTCCCATTCAAATTCTGTCGCTTCATACTTGTTCGTACCCTATCGAACGGCTTCCAATCTGTTGATTTTCAAATAATAACTTTTGTTTATCGATTATCCCCCGACCCTCATACTAAATAAATCAATATAAATCCCTAAATTAATCCTGAATTTTAACTTCCAAATTTTGATATATCGTCATTACTTGACCAGTTCAGATTGAAGTCTGGCCAGCTCACTTGCGCTGCGAACTTCGTTTCCCCCAGTGACCATCATTATTAACTGCACAAATCATCCAAATTCTAATCCCGTTTTCTCGGTAAAAGAAAATGATTTATTTTTCTTGCTCATTTTTTACAAACTGGATTTTAAGAAACACTTTCATTTGGCATAAAATGTTTGATGGTTTTAATTCGAACGGCTTTCATACAAGCAGTGCGGTACGACTTGCAAACAATATAATGCGACCTGTAAGTATTGCCAAAAACGTGGAACGGAGTATTCCGGCTGGTTCTCAGCGGTCAATGTACGGATTTACAATATGTAGTCGCTAATGGAATCCTGATATCCAACAGATTAGAACTGGAAAGAATCATGACAATCGGACAGGTATTATGACCAGGAAGTGCAAAAAGTATTTTCAGGGTTTCTATGATGGATTCTGCAACTGTTTTCGTAAGAATTTTCTGGTTGTATCATTGTGTCCATGAGTCGATGGACCCTTGGATATCGACTCCAGGAAGTTTGAATATACTTAAGATCCTCTTGTCAAGTTGTGACTGCTCGTTCAAGTTGAGCCAGAATCGATCAACACTTGTTATTCCTGAACCCGGCACTAGTCAAAGTCTCTCAGAATACCTGCACCCATCAAAGGCCAACCTGCAATTTTTCACCAAATATTTGTCCCGTGTCTTCTCGACAAGAAACAACAAACCAATACTTCGTGAAACAATAATCCGAAAAATTTTAATTATCGCTAAACAAAAGACACCGTCTTGAACATGCCAAAATATTTGAACCTTGTTCAAATAGAACGGTTGCCATTGTCTGTTTGCCTTCATAATGCTGTTTAATGCAAAAAGTCAACCTTCGTAACGTCAAAACGAATCAATTTCGTTGCATTAATTTCTACTACTTTCCGAAACACCCCACAGCAGCGGCTGATTATTATTAGAACTGCTTTCGTAATTCCGTTCGTACGAATAAAATAATATATTTATAATAACATCGACTTGGCCGCAAGAAAACCCCCGCCTGCTATATGCATCCTCTGATTATTTATTTAGTTATGACAAGAAGAAGGAGAAAACGCACCTGCACAGAATCATTTCCTCATTTCCAGCCGAATCCGCTTAAATTTACGAGGGTCTGAATCGTCGCAAGCCCACGTATGAAGCTATGGAGGACAAACCGCCAACATACAGACTTGGTGCTGTTCGGCACCTAAGAAAGATTGAAGATGTCTCTCTTCTTCAATTTGACCGAAACTCAAATTGTGATGACAAAGGCGATAAAGTCATTAGTCCGGATGGTGACCGTTTTTACGCTTCATGTAGCCTCGACCGTCCTCGTAGTAGACTACAAGAAAGATCTCGACAAGGACATCGCAACATAATTCACAGCCTGCTGCATTTTCGATGAAGTCTCTGTATTCCACAGTGGACGAATTCGTTTGTTCTCTTCAGCATAATTTTCTAAGCTTCTTACTTTGATGCGTCCTCTCCCTTCATGCACTACTAATGATTTTTCGCTTGGGAAGCACTCACTGAGCATTCATAATAAATCACAACTTTAACACTATTATTATTTATTTTTCATTACTGCCACCAACCGAATCTGTAGAGATGGATTACTAGACGAAGACGAGGCGCGAGTGAAGAATGAGAGGCGCAGCTGTTTCTGATGCTCGACGCTCACACTTCGACCCAGCTCAGCTCCAGCATCTTCGTCGCTCGCCGAAGGCACTCCGCATCTTCTTATCCAAACGAAACTCAAACGTTATGGGTCTGCGGGGGAGTATTATACGAAGAAAAATCGAAGCAAAAGATGATATCTCCGTGATTAACTACACATTGAAAGATTTACGAGAAATGCTGAGAATGGACCGGACCGCAAGATATGTATCACTGAACCGAGTATTTTTTTAATCCATAATGGACACCACTTCGGCTTGGTTTTCCTCGGAATTTTCTCACTTTAACCATTCGTTTCGTGGCACTAGAATGATAACCGCAGCATCCAGCAACACTTCGCAAAACGCCATTGATGCAAAGTTTATAGATCTCTTCTTCATTGCGGGAAATTGGTTAGCTCTCTCCACTCGGTTTCTCCCTCTCGCCTGCAGCCGCGTTTTCCTGCATACACGCACGCACTCATTTCCCACTAAACCCCCGCCGTAGACCGGAATCCCCTTCTCACCCTTGGTTCAGCACATGCCAGTACGCACTCGAAAACACACTTTTCCTCGAACTCAAGATGCTGATGCTCCAGACTCGTCACCAACAGTCAACCTGCTGTTCACGGTTCTCGCTCACAAGATGCAGGCTAGCGATGCTTTACTTTCACTTTCACCCTTCACATTCTCCTTCATATCCCCTTCGTAGCTCATTCGAACAGCTTCTTATCCCAGGAAATTCAACAGTTTTCCTTGATCCGCTTCACCCCTTATCACCTACCCCTTCATCGACGCTAATCGAATTTTCCGAACGTTCGTTGTATTCTTCGGGACACTAATTCCTAGGTGGTACCCGTGGGTGCTCGCGGCTTCCCACCAGCAACTTTTTTTTTCACACAGAATAGACACGAAGAAATTGCATATAAAATTCATATATTCCTCCTCCCAGTCAGAAACGATGGGAGATTTGTCCCGTCTTGGAAGACCGAAGCGAAAAAAATATCCGAGGAGCAACAATCACCCAACGCAATGCTGCTCTCTGCTAGCGGGACACCGACACCAACGGAACGCGATTCTGACCGTCGATCCGAACATCACGGCGAATGAGCTGCAACTGATTAGGGCCCGCTTGGATGACTTGTTGGATCCGTCCTTCCAATCTGCTGCTGTGCAGCCTGGACCCGGAGCAGCTTTACTGTGATTTGTTCGCTCGCGCTCTCGTCGGACCTGGTGCTCACGATGGATGGAGGTGACTAGAGCCAGAATGCACATAGCGTCAGAGTTTTCATTTGATTTTCTGTCCGTGAGTGCCTGTCGTATCTACTATCTATGCATTCCGAGAGGACTGCGTAGCCGAACCGGCCGACGAAGGTGGGGGTCAGAAAACGTTCGCAATGGTTCTTCCCGGCTTATGACGGTGGATGGATTGGACATTTTCAAGATGTATTTAGAATAAAGTTCTTGCGCCGACGTGAATTATTTGATGTATCGAGCTGTGTATGGAATTAGTTACAAAAACAACGAGATTTTAGTAGATGGTACCAAAGCTTTCTAAAAGTTTAGTTTTGAAAATATTTCATTAACACTAGGATTCATTCGCTCAGAAAATCGTTGTAACTAAATGTTCAAATGGCTATATCTCAGTCGTTTTTCAACTGATCTTCTCAGGTTTTTCACCAATCTCATCTAGTGTAGTTCATTTATATTGTGTCTAGGGTGTTCAATAAGGGAGTAAATCAACGAATTTAGAAAAATGCTATTTTAGTGATATTATCATATTTCGTTACCGAGAAAGATCTATCCATCGAGTGATGATGGAAACATTGACATAACATACGAAAGACATCACCTGGAACATAGGAGCATATTATGAAACTGCTTACTACAGGGTGTATGAAACTACTAAAAATATTCAAAAGCATGTTATCTTCTGTGAACTTGTTAAATTGAATGTAAACTATACAGGAAACAATTATGATAATATATTATGATGCTCTAGGATCACCGAACTGTCCTGGAATTTGAATCAACCACGACTTCCATGATGTCTCAAGTCGCCGTATCAACCCAATCATATCCTCCGAGTATTTGTCTTTCATCTGCGTCTCAAATCCTGGCGTATGAGATTTTGTAGGATCACCAAATTGTCCTGGAGTTTGAAATAAATGGTCTACCGAATCAACCACGACTTGCATGATGTCCCCAACAGTGGTATCAACCAAATCATGTCCTCCCAATATTTGTCTTTCATATGAGATGTGGTAAGATCTCCAAATTGTCCTTCAGATCATATCAAATGTTCTACCGAATCAGCCATGACTTCGAAGATGTCCCCAGCCGCGGTATCAACCCAATCATGTCCTCCGAGCATTTGCGTGTCAAATCCAGGTATGTGAGATGTTTTAGGATCTCCAAAATGACCTGGAGTTCTTATCAAATATTCAACAGAATCAACCATGACTTCCATAATGTCCCCAGCCGCGGTATCAACCCAATCATGTCCTCTGAGCAGTTGTCTTTCATTTGCATCTCAAATTCTGGCGTATGAGATATTGTAGGATCTCCAAATTGTCCTGGAGTTTGAATCAAATGGTCTACCGAATCAACCACGACCTCCATGATGTCCCAAGGCGTGGTATTAACTATAACATCCTAAGTAAAATTTCAAGTTTTATACCGCTCTAGGAACGGTTTTCAAGATCAATTTTTAATATCTAACTACAAAACCCACTATCACACGACAACCTTCTGATGACTACCATACGAGTAAGATATGGCCAAGTGGCCCTCTCTGGATAGCCACTATAAACCTATTATAAGAATATATAGTAACCCTTCCTAAACCATCTGCAAAAAAAAATAATCTGGCTGCGGCAGCTGTAAAAAATGTTGCTATGAAAAAAGAGAGACAAAACAGTATAAAAATAATAACAAAATAAACTGTTGATGAAAATTATGTTGAAGCAGCCTCATATCTTGAGCATTTCAGCAGAGAACACAGGAACACATACGCGTTTATTAAATGAAACTAAACAAAGCTATCATCAGAAACCGCACTTTTATTTATTCGATCTCAAACTGGATACACGAAGTACTTTTTAGATCACATCAAAAACAGAAAACTAACAAGCGCGCCAACCAAACGTCAACAAACATTATTGGAGGGGTCAGCCATTACCCGCTATATGTCCATGTCGTATCAATGTAAGGGGTAAGACATTATTCCTTCAACAAATTAGGCTTTAAGATTACATTGTGCCACCAAAGTACTCTTTAATGGGTGAAAAAGTACCCATTATGAAGTTAAATAGTTCAACCATTAAAAGAGTAAACAGCGTTTTCTCATTAATAAGTAAAGACCCTTTACGTCAAATTCAGGGGTGTTTTTTACCCATTATCCAGAGCATTATTTTTGAAAAAACGGGTATATTTTACTCTTTATTATTTTGAAAAGCTAGTTGAAATTTAGTATAAATATTATGCAAACAATGCAAACAAATTAATGAAAAAATCTTTATTATTGCACATGATAATTATCAATCAATTAAATGTAAACGTTCGGGCAAAAGCGCCAATGCTTCTCTTGTTCTGTCTGTCGTGACTTCATTAAACCGCACGTCCTCGCGTCAACGAAATCGTTTCAAAACTGATTCATTCCTCTCCACCGCACTCAGTCATACACGCTCAAACAGAAGTCCCAAATTCATCACATTTAGACTAACTTCCGAAAATAGCCGAATATATTTTTCGATTCATATCATATGTTCTCTACATTCACCTTCTCCTCTACTCTCAAAGTCAAATGTGTGGGATTGTAATTTACACTTTCTACTCTAATTTTATGAACACAAAATTGAACATTTCAACTCTTGATAACAAGCTATTAGTTAAGCTGCTGAATTAGATTATTCCCTCATGGGTCCTGTTTTCCATGCTCATAGAAGTATTCCAGCATCAAAGCAGACAAACAAATCTCAATTGTACCCAAATTTACACATTCTAACACTCGATAACTAACAACTACTGATTTTGGGTATGCCTTCAAGGGCAGAGTTTTTCAGGTTCATAACATCCTTCCAGCATCAAATCAGAAAATTTTGGACTAACTTCTTTGTACACAAATTTATACGTTCTAACACCCGATAACTAACAGCTGCTGATTTTGACTATGCCTTCATGGGTAGAGTTTTCCAGGCTCATAACATCCTTCCAGCATCAAATCAGAAAATATTGGACTTATTTCTCTGTACATAAATTTATACGTTCTAACACCCAATAACTAACAACTGCTGATTTTGACTATGCCTTCATGGGTAGAGTTTTCCAGGCTCTTAACATCCTTCCAGCATCAAATCAGAAAATATTAGACTTACTTCTCTGTACACAAATTTATACGTTCTAACATCCGATAACTAACAACTGCTGATTTTGACTATGCCTTCATGGGTAGAGTTTCCAGGCTCATAACATCCTTCCAGCATCAAAATATATACGTTCTAACACCTGATAACTAACAGCTGCTGATTTTGACTATGCCTTCATGCGTAGAGTTTTCCAGGCTCATAACATCCTTCCAGCATCAAATCAGAAAATATTGGACTTATTTCTCTGTACACAAATTTATACGTTCAAACACCCAATAACTAACAACTGCTGATTTTGACTATGCCTTCATGGGTAGAGTTTTCCAGGCTCATAACATCCTTCCAGCATCAAATCAGAAAATATTAGACTTACTTCTCTGTACACAAATTTATACGTTCTAACATCCGATAACTAACAGCTGCTGATTTTGACTATGCCTTCATGGGTAGAGTTTTCCAGGCTCATAACATCCTTCCAGCATCAAATCAGAAAATATTAGACTTACTTCTCTGTACACAAATTTATACGTTCTAACACCTGATAACTAACAGCTGCTGATTTTGACTATGCCTTCATGCGTAGAGTCACTCTAGAGTAGGATTCCCTTGACCCAACTAGGTCCGATGGCGATTCCGGCCATCGACCAACTCACTCCAGAGTTGGATTTCCCTGACCCAACTAGGTCCGATGGCGATTCCGGCCATTGGCCAACTCACTCCAGAGTTGGATTTCCTTGACCCAACTAGGTCCTATGGCGATTCCGGCCATTGACCAACTCACTTCAGAGTTGAATTTCCCTGACCCAACTAGGTCCGACGGCGATTCCGGCCATCGACCAACTCACTCCATAGTTGGATTTCCCTGACCCAACTAGGTCCGATGGCGATTCCGGCCATCGACCAACTCACTCCAGAGTTGGATTTCCTTGACCCAACTAGGTCCGATGGCGATTCCGGCCATTGACCAACTCACTCCAGAGTTGAATTTCCCTGACCCAACTAGGTCCGACGGCGATTCCGGCCATTGACCAACTCACTCCAGAGTTGAATTTCCCTGACCCAACTAGGTCCGAAGGCGATTCCGGCCATTGACCAACTCACTCCAGAGTTGAATTTCCCTGACCCAACTAGGTCCGACGGCGATTCCGGCCATCGACCAACTCACTCCAGAGTTGGATTTCCCTGACCCAACTAGGTCCGATGGCGATTCCGGCCATTGACCAACTCACTCCAGAGTTGAATTTCCCTGACCCAACTAGGTCCGACGGCGATTCCGGCCATTGACCAACTCACTCCAGAGTTGAATTTCCCTGACCCAACTAGGTCCGAAGGCGATTCCGGCCATTGACCAACTCACTCCAGAGTTGAATTTCCCTGACCCAACTAGGTCCGACGGCGATTCCGGCCATCGACCAACTCACTCCAGAGTTGGATTTCCCTGACCCAACTAGGTCCGAAGGCGATTCCGGGCATCGACCAACTCACTCCAGAGTTGGATTTCCCTGACCCAACTAAGTCCGACGGCGATTCCGGCCATCGACCAACTCACTCCAGAGTTGGATTTCCTTGACCCAACTAGGTCCAATGGCGATTCCGGCCATCGACCAACTCACTCCAGAGTTGGATTTCCCTGACCCAACTAGGTCCGACGGCGATTCCGGCCATCGACCAACTCACTCCAGAGTTG
The DNA here is from genome assembly GCF_024139115.2 of Armigeres subalbatus. Taxonomy (NCBI): domain Eukaryota; kingdom Metazoa; phylum Arthropoda; class Insecta; order Diptera; family Culicidae; genus Armigeres; species Armigeres subalbatus. The sequence continues at coordinate 313,723,426 of NC_085139.1, read as the reverse complement.
GATTTCCCTGACCCAACTAGGTCCGACGGCGATTCCGGTCGTCGACCAACTCACTCCAGAGTTGGATTTCCTTGACCCAACTAGGTACGATGGCGATTCCGGCCATCGACCAACTCACTCCAGAGTTGGATTTCCCTGACCCAACTAGGTCCGATGGCGATTCCGGCCATTGGCCAACTCACTCCAGAGTTGGATTTCCTTGACCCAACTAGGTCCTATGGCGATTCCGGCCATTGACCAACTCACTTCAGAGTTGAATTTCCCTGACCCAACTAGGTCCGACGGCGATTCCGGCCATCGACCAACTCACTCCATAGTTGGATTTCCCTGACCCAACTAGGTCCGATGGCGATTCCGGCCATCGACCAACTTACTCCAGAGTTGGATTTCCTTGACCCAACTAGGTCCGATGGCGATTCCGGCCATTGACCAACTCACTCCAGAGTTGAATTTCCCTGACCCAACTAGGTCCGAAGGCGATTCCGGCCATTGACCAACTCACTCCAGAGTTGAATTTCCCTGACCCAACTAGGTCCGACGGCGATTCCGGCCATCGACCAACTCACTCCAGAGTTGGATTTCCTTGACCCAACTAGGTCCGATGGCGATTCCGGCCATTGACCAACTCACTCCAGAGTTGAATTTCCCTGACCCAACTAGGTCCGACGGCGTTTCCGGCCATTGACCAACTCACTCCAGAGTTGAATTTCCCTGACCCAACTAGGTCCGAAGGCGATTCCGGCCATTGACCAACTCACTCCAGAGTTGAATTTCCCTGACCCAACTAGGTCCGACGGCGATTCCGGCCATCGACCAACTCACTCCAGAGTTGGATTTCCCTGACCCAACTAGGTCCGAAGGCGATTCCGGGCATCGACCAACTCACTCCAGAGTTGGATTTCCCTGACCCAACTAAGTCCGACGGCGATTCCGGCCATCGACCAACTCACTCCAGAGTTGGATTTCCTTGACCCAACTAGGTCCAATGGCGATTCCGGCCATCGACCAACTCACTCCAGAGTTGGATTTCCCTGACCCAACTAGGTCCGACGGCGATTCCGGCCATCGACCAACTCACTCCAGAGTTGGATTTCCCTGACCTAACTAGGTCCGAAGGCGATTCCGGGCATCGACCAACTCACTCCAGAGTTGGATTTCCCTGACCCAACTAGGTCCGACGGCGATTCCGGCCATCGACCAACTCACTCCAGAGTTGGATTTCCCTGACCCAACTAGGTCCGACGGCGATTCCGGCCATCGACCAACTCACTCCAGAGTTGGATTTCCTTGACCCAACTAGGTCCGATGGCGATTCCGGCCATCGACCAACTCTCTCCAGAGTTGGATTTCCTTGACCCAACTAGGTCCGATGGCGATTTCGGCCATCGACCAACTCACTCGAGAGTTGGATTTCCCTGACCCAACTAGGTCCGACGGCGATTCCGGCCATCGACCAACTCACTCCAGAGTTGGATTTCCTTGACCCAACTAGGTCCGACGGCGATTCCGGCCATCGACCAACTCACTCCAGAGTTGGATTTCCCTGACCCAACTAGGTCCGACGGCGATTCCGGCCATCGACCAACTCACTCCAGAGTTGGATTTCCTTGACCCAACTAGGTCCGACGGCGATTCCGGCCATCGACCAACTCACTCCAGAGTTGGATTTCCCTGACCCAACTAGGTCCGAAGGCGATTCCGGGCATCGACCAACTCACTCCAGAGTAGGATTTCCTTGACCCAACTAGGTCCGATGGCGATTCCGGCCATTGACCAACTCACTTCAAAGTTGGAATTCCTTGACCCAAAGTTTGATCTTGGTCTTTTTTCAAAATTTTATTCGGTTGCCATACACCCTATATCCTGGCAATAATCAATTAACACAATAAATTTTGAACATCAGTGAATCATCAGCATGCGGAATCGTAAAAAAACGTATTAACTTTATACTAGCTCACATAATGAAAATCAAGATTCTATTCAGTCAGAATATTATGTATATTGTTACAAAAGCCATTATTTGCATTGTACAGTTCCAGGCCAAAACTCAACATATCATCATCAGCATTTATTAATTATTAGCTGACAAGACAATTCATGTGCTACATTGTGGTCGAGAACGTTTGCTATGTGATCTTTGCAAACAAATCGAAATTATAGTTTTTCAAAATTTTACTCGTGACCTATACCTGACATCAGTGAGAAACAATAGTAGTAACTTACGTCGACCATAATATGTTCATAAATCTTTAACAACTCTATTGCTTTTGCATCTGTGCTTCGATTTGCATGTTCATTGCGAGGAATCTCGCGATATTTACATATAGCTTCTTCTTCCTCTTCTTGGAAACAACATTGAAAGAAATTTTACCGTATATTCACAGAGATTGGTTTTACGTAAAACAATTAAAGAATTATAGACAAACCTCCGCTTCAATATTGTCATAATTGTTACTTTCAAATCTAAATCTGTCAAAACGATTTCAATTTCAAAGCAAACATTCCCTTCATGATTGCTCGGAATGTGACAGGTGACAAGGAGCCCGTTACATTTTAATTAAAATACCCCAGCTTTCGTTTTAGCATGACGATTATATAATTACCAGCACCACATAACATGATGCATGCGACTGTCTTCTTCCGTACCCCTCTTTTTTAATACGCTTGTACATCGCAAGGGATGGAAAACAAAACCAATCATCAAAATCCACTATATTACTTTAGAGACTCACTTACAAATTATGCATCCCAAGATAAACACTCGGATTGTGATCATCTCCATCAGCCTCTGTAGAATCGCACCGGAGCGCAAAAATATAAATATATCAATTTCGAAGAAACATTTTATCCTAAATATTGATACATTGAATAGACTCTCGCTATTATCAACAACACAACATTGACAAACCCGTGACAATAGACAACACCACAAGACGGCGACATGAGCCAACCATAACCTTATCTGTCACTGTCACGCACACTAACATAAACTTATAACCAACAACCCAAAAACTAACTTCGATAATCAGTGAAGAAGACGGAGCACTCAACACGCAAATTCCATGCATTCCACAGAATCCTTCCACTTGAAACCAATTATAACAGATGTGGTAGTAGCGGATTGACAAACGCAACAAAAAAGACGCACTGGCCGAGCATAAACTTTCTTTTGGGAGCAAAAGTTCGCGAACCGACCGCGACATTGTCGTGACTTCATTAAACCGCACGTCCTCGCGTCAACGAAATCGTTTCAAAACTGATTCATTCCTCTCCACCGCACTCAGTCATACACGCTCAAACAGAAGTCCCAAATTCATCACATTTAGACTAACTTCCGAAAATAGCCGAATATATTTTTCGATTCATATCATATGTTCTCTACACTGTCTTGTATATATTTATGGTCAATCCTTGATCGAAAGAACTCAGCTAACGGGCGGAGTTTTAGGTATTCCTTCCGGAGCAGTTACTGTCTCAGGAATCAATATTGAGGTCGAAGCCGTTTCCGAATGCCGATAAACTTATTCGGCGTCTCGATGTCCAGAGCAATTGCAGCAGCTGCGTCCATAGCCAATCGCGAAATCTAAGGCATCCCTTAACCGACCACCGTCTACGGCTTCCCGATATCCGGTAGAATACCAATAGTAGCTCCGGGACCAACGCTGGAAGGCTTTCCTTTTTGCCGAGAAACGTCTTTGTCTTCCCTATCAGCGAAACACAACCAGCAGCTGCACCAAGAACTACTGCATTTATGCCGGATGTCGGAGTTAGGGCTTGTCGAAGGCTACTTTATTGTTTGCGGAAAACATTATAGATCCCTGGGCTGCAATAGATAAAATTTATAAGATATTTACTAAAAATAACAGCAATAATTAGAAGAATTGTTACCTCCTCCGCCATCAGCATCTTCGAATGTTTGTTCATTATTATTTTAACTTGATTTTCACTCATTAATGAGTAAAAACATGGAACTTGAAAATGGGCACTAAATACACATTATCCTAAAAAAATAATTACCCATTATTTTGACAGTTTCATACATACAAAAATAATGGATGTATTTTACTCTTTAAAGAGTAAAAATCACCCCTTTTCTGGCGATATATGAAACTGTCAAAAAATGGGTGATTATTTTCTTTGCAAAATTAGTGATTTATGTCCATTTTAAAGTTCCTTGTTTATACCCTTTAATGAATGAAAAACAAATTGTACTTTCAAACAAATGATTTGTCGATTGTAGCATATTTGCTAGTTTGTTAGTTAGGTAAATATTTTAAAATATTACGAAATATACTGTTACCAGACTATTACGCACGGTACCCCGTCATGGTTGGCAAGGCTAAAACGGCACCCAACGGTAATTAGGAGCTGTTCCATCATGTGAGGATTCCCAAGACAATAAGGATTGCCAAAGGATTGTAAGTTGGTGGCTGGATGCGCCGAACCTTTCCATTTTAATGTTAAATACTTTTCTTTCCAGAATAGAATCATCGGACTGCGGTAAATATTTGTTGCTGTTCATGATGAAGGGATGCAACGATATGCGTTCTGTACTTCAGCCAAATTCATCCGACAACGTCACAGGAAAATCGGACTTTGTGGAAGTGATTACAATGTAAGTTCCTCAGACAGACGTCAAGTGTCTTCTTGTGTATTAAATTTTGCATATGACAACCATAGCTAAATTGAAGAAAATAGAGGTCCATCGATGCGGAACTTCTGGATCTATGAAGCAACAAACGAGTACGATATACAAATCACCAACGATGCGTACACCCCCGAGTGGGAGAACCTCCCGGTTGACCGCAAAATTTCCCGGAGTTGTGATTAACTATATTCAGAACTACTACAGAATGGCAAGCGGTATTTCTAGGTGTAAACGAGGAAGCCCTGAAACGGTTGTTCGGAAGCCAAGTCTAAAATAAACCTCAGCCGTGTTTCTTCCAGTAATTTCAATATGAGCCCAACCATTGCAGCATCCCAAAATACGCCCAAAATGAATTTGTCGATGATAAATTGGATGGAGCTCCACTGTTGGAATGGATTCGGTGAGTTTGTTCCGATATAAATAAGGGCGAACATGAGTGTAAATTGGAGTACAAATTTCGTAAACGATTTTCAATTTCTGTAGACCAAATTTGATTTTCAAAATCCATATCTTTATCCATTCGTGAAATCCATATAAATAGTGTAGATCTGATTTTGTAGACAGGGATTGAAACGTCGATGTGTCCAAGCTGATGGCACTCCCACGCAAACCAACACCACCAACAGGTAGCAGAAGGTTTGTCCTACCTGTCTGTGGTGATGGTTTGCTTGGGAGTGCTATCAGTTTCGACACATCGACGTTTCAATCTTTGTTTGCAGAATCACATGCGTCCTTTTGAATACCCGAGAATTGAATTGTATTCCGCAGTGACCCCTAACTAAATGTTATGCCTTTATCTTCTTTATACTTCTGATTGTCTCCAAATAAGATTCCATATGACATTGATTGGCAATCAAAACCAATCAAAAAATATCCAAATGTAATTGACAAACTCAAGTAACTTAACATCGAATTACTCGCATTAAGCCCTGCTCTTCGTAACAGTCATACTTGAGCAGTTGTGTAGTAGCCCATTGATACTAACGGATTTCCATATAAGCATTATCTGCATCTAATATTCAATTTTCCGGTAAATGTCAGCCTTGAATATTACTTTCTTTCACTCAGTTTGTACATTAGTACGCATGTTCGCGGTGATGTGACGTTCATGATGCACTACGTGTCTAGTTACATGTTTGAATCTCGCTAATTACAAACACATATACAGATATCGATATTTCCCTAACAATTTCAATTAGAAACAAAAAGGGGGAAGGGATTTAAATATTTAACTTTCTTTCTCGTTTCAGAGAGCGATCAATGGCGCTTAAACCTAGGCTTATTAGCCAGGGCAAGTTTAATAGCTTCGCCCCATCCCAGCAAAATCATCAATGGAGTGACATAAATTTCTTAGCATGGTCATTCCCAACGTGTATTCAATCTTATCATATCATTTGCTTATGATGATACTCCTAAACTATATTCCCTTCCAACCATCCAACTCCTTGACATCTATGAGGGCCTTGGTGAGTCGCTGGCCTCTCTTTAAGTAGATGTCATATCATCATTTCCTTCCCTCCCTAGTAACGGAGAAGATGGGCGTGGCCAGCAATGGTAGCTTTCATGCTTTATCATTTTGGACCTCCAATTGGGTTGCTATTAATTCCCAAATAGTAATCCATAAGCAGTTGGGGTAAGAAAGATAAAGAATATACATGACAGCTATCAGTATGCAATCTACGAAATACTCCGTTACAACGCAACGCAACGCAACGCAACGTGATTACAATGTAAGTTCCTCATAACCCGGCCCCCTACACAAAATAAATATTTTTTTCATCCGCAGGACGCAGTACGAGTAAGTGTTGGATTGATCCGCGTTAATATGGATTGTGTCGTGCTTGGGTACATCGAGGATGTGAAATTGGTACTGCCAGTGCACGGTCTGCAGGATGCCAGCTTCATATCCATATTCCCCTGGCGATTCCGTTGTTGCGGCGATCGGGAGTACATAGTCCGAGATGGTTGGCACAAAGCCATCGATTTGGTTAACTGGCTCCAGAGGCGGCCGCCGTTAGAGAACCCACCCATAAAACGCGTCCTTTTTTTTTTTTTTTTTTAACTAATTTTATTTGCTAATTATCTAATACATGCATTCATCTCTTAGACTAGGTGTTCCGTGTTTTCTTAACACACTATCATCCTTATTTGCTAATTTGCTATGTTATATTTTTAGTTATTATTAATACATTTCAATTGCCTCTGGCAGTTAGAATTTTTCCTCTGGTTGAATTGAACCATGTAGGAATTACAATGTTTTCAACTTAAACTAATCTTAACCTATTTTATACTAAGGGTACAAGGAGTTAATCGTTGCAATAGAAGATTGCAACGATTTTTGTCTAAAATTGGAAATTATTTTGTTGGACATTTGTTGCAATGTCTCAATATTAGAAATTCTATGAAGTTCATTGGTACTATACCACGAAGGCAACTTCAGAATCATTTTCAGAATTTTATTTTGAATCCTCTGAAGTGCCTTCTTTCTGGTATTGCAGCAACTAGTCCATATTGGCACAGCATACAACATGGCAGGACTAAAAATTTGTTTGTAAATCAAAAGTTTGTTCTTAAGACAAAGTTTTGATTTTCTGTTTATAAGTGGATATAGACACTTAATATATTTGTTACATTTGGCTTGAAGGCCTTCAATGTGATTTTTAAAAGTTAATTTTTGATCTAGCAGAAGTCCTAAATATTTAGCTTCGCTAGACCAATTAATTGGAACCCCATTCATAGTGACAATATGTCTGCTAGAAGGTTTCAAATAAGAAGCTCTCGGCTTATGTGGGAAAATTATAAGCTGAGTTTTGGAAGCATTCAGGAAATTTTCCATTTTTGCAAGTAAGTGGAGAAAATATCCAAACTTTTTGCAATCTACTACAAATGACACGAAGGCTTCGCCCTTTGGCTGAAAGGCCCGTGTCATCTGCAAACAAAGATTTTTGACACCCTGGTGGTAAATCAGGTAAGTCAGAAGTAAAATGTTATACAAAATGGGCCCCAGTATGCTGCCTTGGGGACACCAGCCCTTACAGGTAATCTATCAGATTTAGAATTCTGATAGTTTACCTGCAGTGAGCGATCTGATAAATAATTTTGGATCAGTTTAATAATGTACAGAGGAAAATTAAAATTCATCAATTTTACAATCAAACCTTCATGCCAAACACTGTCAAATGCTTTCTCTATATCAAGAAGAGCAACTCCAGTCGAATATCCTTCAGATTTGTTGAGCCGAATTAAGTTCGTAACTCTTAATAACTGATGAGTGGTTGAATGCCCATGGCGAAAACCAAATTGCTCATCAGCAAAAATAGAATTGTCATTAATATGAACCATCAATCTATTTAAAATAATCTTTTCAAACAGTTTGCTTATTGAAGAAAGCAAACTGATTGGCGATAACTAGAAGCCTCAGCTGGATTTTTGTCCGGCTTCAAAATAGGAACAACTTTGGCGTTTTTCCATTTATCTGGGAAGTATGCCAATTGAAAACATTTGTTAAATAAATTAACCAAAAAGGATAAAGAGCTCTCAGGAAGTTTTTTGATAAGTATGTAGAAAATACCATCCGGGGCTTTCATATTTTTAAATTTTCTAGTAATAGATCTCACTTCATCCAAATTAGTTCCCAACGAAGGGTCAAAAACATTATCTTGATCGAGAATGTCTTCGAAGCTTCGTGTAACCTGATCCTCAATTGGACTAGTAAGACCTAGACTAAAATTATGGGCACTCTCGAACTGCTGAGCAAGTTTTTGAGCCTTCTCGCCATTTGTTAATAAAATTTTATTTCCCTCTTTAAGCGCTGGAATTGGCTTTTGAGGTTTTTTAAGAATTTTCGTTAATTTCCAAAAGGGTTTCGAACTGGGATCCAACTTCGAGACATTATTCTCAAAGTTGGTATTTCTCAGAATAGCGAAACGTTTTTTAATTTCATTTTGCAAATCTCGCCAAATAACTTTCAACGCGGGATCGCGAGTTCTTTGGTATTGCCTCCGCCTCACATTTTTAAGACGGATCAGTAGCTGAAGATCGTCGTCAATAATAATGGAGTTGAATTTAATTTCACATTTAGGAATTGCAATGCCTCTGGCTTCGACAATTAAATTTGTCAAAGATACGAGAGCATTATCAATATCACTTTTGGTATCGAGAGGAATATCAACATCAAAATTCCTATCGATATACGTTTTATATAAATCCCAATCAGCCCTATGATAATTGAAAGTAGAGCTGATTGGATTATAAATGGCTTCTTGTGAGATTTCAAATGTCACAGGAAGGTGATCAGAGTCAAAGTCAGCATGAGTTACCAATTGGCCACACAGCTGACTTGAATCCGTTAAAACCAAATCAATTGTCGAAGGATTTCGAGTGGATGAAAAACAAGTTGGGCCATTTGGGATATTGAATAGTATAATATCCCGCAGAACAATCTTCAAATAAAATGTTGCCGTTGGAATTGCTTTGAGCATTATTCCATGAACGGTGTTTGGCATTGAAGTCACCAATTACGAAGAATTTTGATTTGTTGCGAGTCAGAATTTGAAGATCAGCTTTCAACAAATTCTTTTGCTGCCCATTGCATTGAAAAGGCAAATAGGCTGCAATGAAGGAAAATTGACCAAAATTTGTTTCAACAGAAACTCCCAAGGTTTCTAAAACTTTGGTTTCAAACGAAGAAAATAATTTATGTTTGATACGTCTATTGATGACAATGGCGACCCCACCACAGGCGCTGTCAAGACGATCATTTCTGTAGATAAAATAATTTGGATCTCGTTTAATGGAGAGTCCTGGTTTTAAATAGGTTTCAGTTATAATGGCAATATGCACATTATGAACTGTTAGGAAGTTGAATAATTCATCTTCCTTACCCTTTAGAGAGCGGGCATTCCAATTTAGAACTTTCACACAATTATTTAGATCCATTGAAACGGAGTCCAATAACAATTTTTGGTGTGTACTTTATACCAACCTGAACAGCTTCTGGTATGGTATTTGCTTTGAACATTGCATCAACCATGTGATGCAATTGTTCAGTTAAAAATCAAAATCGGAAGCAGTCATGCTACCTGAATCAACAACATGACCATTATTTTCCGTTGGGACATGGGTATAAACCTCATTTTGAGAAGAGAAATTTTGTCTACCAGCAGCTATGTTTGCATACGTAGGTACATTCGAAAAATTGGAATTTACTGAAGTGCTTGCTACCCGTTGACGAGCGGCAAAATTTGTTTGTGAATTGTGGTGGGTATGAATTGCTCGACCGGTAACTGGTTTCGAAATTTGAGCGTTTGAAAAATTTCTACCCATCGAATCTGGGATCCGATTGGAATTTCTCTTCATCAATTTTGCACGGAATTCAAAACTTTTTGCGTGAAGGGCATTCCCAGAAATTGGATTTATGATTTCCACCACAATTTGCACACTTAAATTTATTGGAATCTTCTCTCACAGGACATGCGTCCTTGGCGTGAGAGGTTCCACCACAAATCATGCATTTAGCATCCATGTGACAATGTTTGGTTCCATGACCCCACTTTTGGCACTTACGGCACTGGGTGGGGTTTTGGAAATTTCCCCAGGCCTGCGGAAATGTTCCCATGTAACACGGACATGGGACATAATACAGGCCTTTTCCAAACTTTTCATATTATTTAGTTCACTTTTGTTAAAATGAACTAAATAAAATTCTTGAGAAATGCCCTCTGGGAAGTACCAGGGTGGGATTTCTTTTTCATCTTAATTACTTGGACTGGTGAAAATCCAAGTAATTGAGAAATTTCAATTTTAATCTCATCCAGTGATTTATCATCACTGGGGAGACCTTTCAAGACGACTTTGAACAATCGCTCAGTTTTGTCGTCGTATGTGAAGAATTTATGGCGCTTCTCAGTTAAATACTGAAGAAGACGTTTGCGATCGTCAAAGGATCCAGGCAAAACGCGGCAGTCACCCTTCCTAGCAATCTGAAATGAAACCTTGATCCCCTGAAGGTTACTCAAAATCTCATTCCGGAAGCCAGAAAACTCGGCAAAAGATACCACAATTGGCGGAATCCTTTGCTTTTTCGCATGAATCGAATCACCTGGGCTAGAGGTATATTCGATTTGCTCAATTTCATCATTAATCAAATCGAACTGATTGCTCAGATTGGAGAAGAATTATTTCCGATATTAGAGTTAGAAGGAATATCTGAATTCTCCAGCTTCCTTCTATTTTTTCCGCGCTTTGGCAGGACGGTCTTGAAACCTTGTTTCTTTGAAGGAAGTGGAGAATTTTAGGGGGCCCTCCTTAGCCGTGCGGTAAGACGCGCGGTTACAAAGCAAGACCATGCTGAGGGTGGCTGGGTTCGATTCCCGGTGCCGGTCTAGGCAACTTTCGGATTGGAAATTGTCTCGACTTCCCTGGGCATAAAAGTATCATCGTGCTAGCCTCATGATATACGAATGCAAAATGGTAACCTGGCTTAGAAACCTCGTAGTTAATAACTGTGGAAGTGCTTAATGAACACTAAGCTACGAGGCGGCTCTGTCCCAGTGTGGGGATGTAATGCCAATAAGAAGAAGAAGGAGAATTCAGAGACTCCCCCTTCCTCTTGTTTTTATTAATGCTCATTGCTGAGCGTGGAGACGTGACCTTCTAAGAGGTTTTTTCCCAGAACGGTGTCCCTGCAGGATTACCACCGCTTGTCGGAATTTTACTTCCGCAAACGGGTCCAACGTAAAACGAAGGCACGGGTCCTTGCAAAGATCGTAACAGGATCAGTGGGTACAAATAGCGCTAAGAAGCACCGTTGAAATTAAAATAGCTTCGGGTAGTATTAAAAACCTCCTTCCGCAACGAGAGAAAGAACCGCACAGCACGAAAGCACGATGCGGTCTGAAAACGCGTCCTTAATTGCGGAATCTGTTCGTCTACTGGGTTCCTGCGACCCGGTAAAACAGATTGGCGAGCAAAAATAGCAAAGTTTCTGTTCTAAATACATACTATGTCTTGTTATGTATCTACAAGAAAATAATAAATAAATTAAAGAGTTATTTTACATATATCTTGTAATTGCGTCACTTTTTCAATCTGATCCTTTTATTGAGCATTGGTGAGTGAGTCTTGTATGTCCGATTCTGAGCCTTGATAGGACTCATTGGTCTGATGGTACTTTATTGTCAATCCATGAATCTGTAGAGTGTTATATTTCACGGAGACCTCAATCGTGAGGAATGCCAAACCTCGTCCCAGTGTTGTCGTATGTCCATTTAACTTCTTTTATCGCATCTCTGGCTGGAATCGGTATTTCTGGTGGTTGTTTCCTTCTACCTTCGTTAGCTAGTCGGTCTGCCTTCATGTTGCCTTAGATGCCTGCACGACCTGGTACCCAACAGAATAAAACTTCTTCATTCTGGATGTCAGCATCGATGTTTTTAATCCATAGATGATTTGATTTGCCCATTTCTAAAGCTGAAAGACAGCTAGCAGAGAATGGCTAGTCGGTTATTTTGGGTTAATTTGACTGCTAGGTGGATGGCGTATGCTTCAGCTGGAGACACACTACACTGTCTTGGGAGAGTTTCGGAGATGTCGATGTTTGTACCGCAGACCCCAGCCCCGACTGTTTGTTCCACCTACTGGACCCATCAGTATAAAGTGTAGTGAATCCTCGAAGACGATTTTCAAGCAATTCTTGCACTACATAACGGACTTTATCGGGAGGATCACCTGCTCTGATATGCTGTTTGGCTTCCCACACAATTATTGGCTTTTTTTTATAGAGAGATGAAGGCAAATCTGCATACAGACACCTGAAATTATCACTCAGGGAGTGGGGTTGACGCGGAAGGCAGAAGGCCAGCCCGCCGGACCCACTAAACCAGTGGTCCCCAGCATGCTTACAATCAAGGGCCGCATAGCAATTTTGAACTGCTGAAGCGGGCCGCAGTACATACATATATGCAACATTTGATTTTCATTTCATGTAGAATTTTAAAGCTTAATCAAAATTATTTTTAATACACCTATTTCACATTTGAATAAAACTTGTTGCGATGAATCTTCTTCAAATAACATACTAGTAAGCACATTTTATTCTACGGGTTGTATTGCCGTAGCTGACTTTTAGTTGATACTAAAAGATACTTTTGTGGTAGCGGACTTGACATGAGAAAAATCTTTTCGCATAATGTCACCTGATACTAATATTTTGATTTTTTATTGAAGGATTATTGTTCACTACAAAAGAGTAACGATTCCTTATTATGAATCGACTGTACGTTTTAATTATATTTATTGAACGGCTACTCAATCTTACAATTTTTACAACAAGTTTATTATTGACCCGACGTTTCGCCACGGGGATTGTGCCTTTTTCAAGGGGAAAACAAAAATATTTTAATAATTTGATTATTTTAATAAATATAAGTAACGATTCCTTAACCTCATTCTATCGGCTCAAGGTCTTTCAATATGCAAAATATTTGCGCGTAAATTTATGGAATAAAGAGATTTTGATCGATTTGACTCTGATGATTTTATGTCCAATTTGGGTAGTCAAAATATTGAAATCTCCCAATTCTGTGTCATTGAATAGATAAAAAGTAAGATAAGAGAATCCACTGATCGTTATTTGTCGTGTCAAATAATGTCAAACATGTTTCGGAGCCAGGTGAACTTGCCAGCAATTTTGAATAGAAGTTGAATAAATCTGAACTCCGCACTATTTACCGTGTTTCCAGATTTCCGATCAATTGAAATTTACTAAAACCTTCATCAACTAATCGGAGCATGGACAAAATCTTGACTTTGTTGAACAATTTAAGTAGCCAAAAGTACGTTGATATTCAGCTTTTTTTTCTGGAGTTAAAAAACCAATTCAAATTTTGCCAAATCCTAACTTGTATTGAAAGATTGCTCATTTCAGAGCAGTGTATGACAACATTATTTTGACCTCAAGTCCAACATTTAGTTCGCTTGAACATGTGGAAAAAAAAGTATTTGCATAGCCCGGGGCAATACCATCACAGTTGTTTGTTGTTATCCTACGTAACATATGAAGTGATGAATTAAATCAATCATGATGGTTCTTAAACATCAAAATGATGTGAAATAGATACTTAGATTCCCTGAGAAGCACAAACAATTGGGCATGTTGAAAAGCATTTGGTGATATCTAATGCGTATCAACGGGCCATATGAAGTGTATATTCTGAAATCCTTCGCGGGCCGCAGCAAAAGGCTTCGAGGGCCGCATGCGGCCCGCGGGTCGCACTTTGGGGATCACTGCACTAAACCCACCCAAGCAACAGAAGGTTACTTAAGTTACCCTCTCTACTAATACCCTGGTTCCCCCAGAAACTGCCTACCAGCATTACTTCTGAGGGAAGCACAATTATTGGCTTAGGAGTGTTTCATTTCTGCTCTGTTTTGCAGCGTTGGAAAATATATAGGTAGGGGGAAAGACGGCTTTGGCAGGTTTTGTTCTATTATTGGCAGGGGGGTTTTTGTCGACCAAATTTTATGAAATTTGGCCACAATATTCTTTGATATGCAAAGAATGTTTAGACCAAATTTGAGCCTAGTCAGTCATAAAAAACCCCCCTGCCAATAATAGAACAAAACCTGCCAAAGCCGTCATTGCCCCTACTAGGGATAGTTGAATTTGTTTTTTTTTTTTGCAAATAATTCGGCTGTTCTTTGAGTGATGTTCCATTGTTCTTTCCAGGCCGCCTGGACCAGGCGATAAATAGATAGAAGCGCTAGTGATTGAAGAGCCAGCCATTCGAATGTGTAAACGCCAGATTCTGCCATGATTGCAAGAGTAGGACTGGTCCAGAATGCACCAGAAGCCAGCTTAACCATTTTATTGTTCGTCGGGGAGAGGAGTTTTATGATTGGGCTCCCCCCTCTGCTGACCAAGCCTACTCCGTAGAGAAGGCGCGAAGTAATGGTAGCTGTAGCAGTGTTCATCGTGCCCCTCGAGTCAACCGTGATGCCACCATTGAAAGAATCTTTATTCGCGAAGCGTAGTTTTTTACTGTGTTTATACAATGTGCTTTGAATTTAAAAGTTCCGTCTATACACAAAATGCACAATATTACCTATTCAAATAGCTTATTATGTTGAATAAATGTAATTGATGCGATCGCTCTCAAACCCAAAACGAACTGTCAGTCAGATTTCATTTTTTTGTGGTGTTTGTTTGGCAAACAAGCTGGTGCGTTTTTATTGAATAAATTAAGGGAGTTTATTAAAAAATAGTGCTAACATGATCGCCCACAATCAAAATAATGGCTTTCATAGAAAATCCAGGATCCGGCATTGGGATATAGAAAACATAATCAATGGAATCATGGAGGTAAGTTCCCGAACGATTGCAGTTTCGTTTGGAATTGTAACTAAAATCGGTTTTCTGTTGCAGAATTGTTGCAAGCTATTTTCCCACAAACAAAATGTGTTGGAAGGATGAACGCTGGTTCAAATATCATCCGGAAAGTAGGTATTCATCGTTAATCATCGCGAAAACTACGACAAAGTTGAAATTGTTTGGAAAATTATTTAAGCTCTTTTAGTGCAATGTCTTCAACTGTCTAAGACGAGTCTAGTACTTTCCATTTAATTCCACTACGTTTTGTTATCTTTACAGATACGTATTTCGAACTCAACTGTGAGGCAGTCTTCAGTGTCCCGTACTTGATTCGACATTGACTTGTGTGGCAAAGTACAATTTTTTGATTTTTTCAAATAAAAATTAAATTTTTGAATTTTTAAGTTCTTGATTTTTAAAATTTTTGGGTTTTAAAGTTTCAAGTTTCAAACTTCAGTTCCTCAGTCAATCCCACGGCAAAACATACTTTTGCATATAAACGATAAAGACGGATCCATAAAAAACTGGAAAGCGATCCATAATTTTAGTCATATGATCCATAATTCTGGTTATTTGATCCATAACTTTGTTCAAATGATCCATAGTTTTGGTGATATGATCCATAAATTTTGATAAATGATCCATAGATTTTATAAAATGTGTGAATCAATTAATATAGTTTCATTGGCCTTCTTTCCAAGCATTATGGATCACATTATCAAAATTATGGATCATATGACCAAAATTATGGATCATATGGCTGAAATTATGCATCATCAGGATATAAATTGCGCAAATTTGAAATTTTATGGATCAATATATAGTTTTTATGGATCATTTTTCAAAGTTTTATGGATCATAAAAATATTCTTTATGGAATCTCTCGAACTATTTTATGGATTTATGGTAGCGTTTTATGGAACATTCAGATGTTATTTATGGATCGTTTTTCATTCTTTTATGGATCGTTTTTCCACATTGAACGGTGCAAAGTAAGGGCTGCCCAATCTCACTCAGAAATTCTCCAGAAGTGTGTTCAAGAATTCATCCGTGAATTCCGGACGTCCTGGAGGAACATCCGGAAGAATTACTGGAGAAACTGTCGAAGGAATTCCTGGACAAATTTCTGGATATATTGCTAGACGAAATTCAGGAAGAATACCTTGAAAGACCAGGATGAACTTTCTTAAGATTTCTTGAAGAAAACTCCGGAGGAATTCCTGGAGGAACTTTCGGAGTAATTCCTGGAGGAACTTCCGGAGGCATTGCTGGAGCAACTTTCTGAGAAATTCCTGGAAGAAATTTCAGAGGAATTCCTAAACGCACTTCCGGAGGAATTCATGGACGAAATTCCGGAGGAATTTCTGGACGAACTTCCGGAGGAATTCCCGAAGGAGCTTACGGAGGAAATCAGGAGGAACTTCCAGAGGACTTTGGACGATTTTGCTGAATTACTGGACGACCTTCACGAGGAACTCCCGGGTGACATTACGAAAAAAAATCCAGGATGACTTTCCGCAGGAATTCATGGGCGAACTTCTGGAGAAGCTCTGGGAACAATTTTAGGAGGAATTTCTGGACGAGCACCCAAAGCAATTCTTGGAGTGACTCCCGGAGATATTGCTGGAAACCTCCAGAGGAAATACTGAACGATTTTTCGGAGAAGTTTCTGGAGGAACTTTTGTAAGAATTTCTGTACGAACATCTGGAGGTATTCCTGGACGAACTTCTGGAGGACTTCCTGGAGGAACTTCCTGAAGAATCATGAAGAAAATTGAAAGCGCTTCCGGAGGAATTCGTGGACGAAATTCTAAAGGAACTTCTGAAGGAACTCAAGGAGGAATTTCTGGGAGCTTACTAAGGAATTCCTGGAAAATCTTCTAGAGGAAATCTTGGACGAGTTTCCTGGAGGAACTTTCGGAGGAAGTCCTAAACACGCTTCCGGAGGAATTCATGGACAAAATTCTGGAGGAACTCAAGGAGGAATTCCTGAGGGAGCTCACTGAGGAATTCCTGGAAGAACTTGCTGTTGAATTCCTGGACGACTTTCCGGAAGAATTCCTGGACGAACTTCCGGGGGAACTTGGTGGGTAAACTTCTGGAGAACTCTGAGAGCAATTGCCGGAGAAATCCCTGGACGAACTTCTGGAGGAATTCTTGGAGGAAATCCTGGACGAACTTTGGGAGGAATTTCTGAATGCACTTCCGTAGTAATTTCCTTGAGAATTATTGAAGGACATTCCAGAGGAATTCCTGGACAATCTTAAGAAAGAATTCCTGGACAAACTCTCGGAGGAATTCCTGCACGACCTCCTAGAGAAATTCCTTGAGGAATCGCCGGAGGAATTCCTGCAGGAAATTCCTGAGGATTTTTTAAGTAAATTCAGGTAGATTACCTGGAAGAACTTTTAGAAGAATTTTATAAGGAATTTCTGGCGGTTTCGCTGGAGAATCTTTAACTTCTGGAGGAATTTCGACCTCAACTGTGAGGCCAGCTTCAGTGTCTCGTACTTGATTCAACTTTGACTTGTGTGGTAAATACAATTTTTTGAATTTTTAAAATAAAATTTTTATTAAATTTTTGGATTTATATATTTTTGATTTTTATAGTTTCAAGTTTCAAGTAATTCCACTCAGAAATTTTCCAGAAGTTTGTTCAAGAATTTCCGGAGGAATCCCTGGACGAACTTCTGGAGGAATTCTTGGAGGCAGTCCTGGACGAACTTTGCGAGGAATTTTTGAATGCACTTCGTAGTAATTTCCGGAGGAATTCCTGGACAAGCTTCAGAAAGAATTCCTGGACAAACTTTCGAAGGAATTCCAGCACGACTTCTTGAAGGAATTCCTTGAGGAATCTACGGAGGAATTCCTGGGGAATTTTGAAGGTGAATTCAGCAAGATTACCTGGAAGAACTTTTGGAAGAATTTCATAAGCAATTTCCGGAGAAATTTCTTGAGGAATTTCCAGAGGTTTCGCTGGAGAAACTTTCGAAGAAATTCCTGGACAAACTTCTGGAGGAATTTCTGGACAAACTTCCTGAGAAATTCCTCGAGGAACTTCAGAAGGAATTCCGGGAGGAAATTCCGGAGGAAATCCTGGAGAATTTTCCCGAGGAATTGCCGGAGGAACCTCCTGGGGAATTCCTGCTTAAACTTCCGGATGAATTGCAGGAGGAATTCGTGGGCGAGAGTCCGGAAAAATTTATGGAGCAACTTTCGGAGGAATTTCCGGACGAACTTCTGGAGGAATTCTTGAACGCATTTCCGGAAGAATTCCTGGTCGAACTTCCGGAGGAATTCCTAACAGAACCTACGGAGGAATTGCTGAAGGAAGTTACAGAGGAATTCCTGGAAGAACTTGCTCAGGACGACCTTCCGGAGGAACTCTTGGAGCAACTTCTCCCAAGGGCTGCTGTTGTATAAGTGGTAATACGTCTGTGTACTTAATGGAATATTGCGGGTCCAAGTCCCACCGGCAGCCGAATCTTTTTTTCGCAATATCTCATGGCAAACTTAACTATGTGTAGACGCGTGGGCGAACCGTCATTGAGGATAGTTAGCTTGCGAATCACCGTTTTTCTGCACTGAATCGTCATAGAGAGTCCGCGCTTTGGGAGCCTCATGCGTAGAAATTCCCGAGTACAAGAATTGGTTCTGGTAGTTGCTTAAAAAGATTATCCAGTGGTTCATAAGATTGTTTAGAATTAGGCGGTAGGTATATCGAAAGAACTGCGATAGGCTGGGGTAATTGAAGCCGGACTACGATTACCTGGAGGTTGCTTTGAATGCGCAGCCGCTCAAAAGGTGTTCCTTCGTGAACTGCGAGGCCGACACCGTGAAGCCAGGGATGGTTAGGACCGCTCTCGAGCATAAGAGTATAGTCTTGGTTGATGAAATCAGCAGGTATAGTTTGAGCGCTTGCCTTCCTTTCCTGGAGTGCTATAACAGTAGGTTGCAAGGTCAAGGCGAGTTTTTTAGTTCACTAAGATTTGCACAAAGGCCGCGAATATTCCATTGTAGTGCAATATATATGTCCTTGGTGGTTTCACCCTCCGAAGGTGAAGGTGATGGCGTGGTTGTTCTGCAATCCATTAATACGGGTTGTTTTCCAGAAATGAGTCGAGATGTTTGATGTGTCGGTTACTGCAATTGATGATTCAATTGATTGACTTACCAGGTAATAAATGCCAGCTAACTGATGTTTTTGAAGGCATTATTTTTTTTAAATTCAGAATGATCGTTCACTTGATCCAGTAGTCATTTCTGTGCATATTTCTGACCGTGTTGGCTGGGCAATGCCGGCATTCTGCTTGTCGGTACATGAAGGATAACTCTCTTTGTTGACGTTTTTGATTGCAAATGGTTGAGTTTTGGGTTGTTTACGTTTGTAGCAGCTGTTAGAGTGACATCATTGGTGATTCAGTTTCATTCCAAATTTTCGAACAATTTTCTAGTTTGAATCTGGAGCAAAATAGAACAAACTCGCCCAGCAGTGTTCCATTCATGTTTTTAAAATTTTCAATTCATTGAAATCATTTTGTTGCTGCCAAGAAAGGCGGCGTAATTGCAAAGTAGTTGTTCCGTAGATAAAATGACGCATTCATAGACCAAAACAATTGGAAAATATTTGAATCTTGTGATTCATTCGTGGTTCAAATCTGCAGAAAATAGAACTGAGCGTAACACCAGTTTTAATTTTTTTTTGACAGTTGACTGGTATAAAAAAGAATCTAGAACAGCTGCTGGAAAAAAATATGTTTCAGATTCATATTCAAACTGACAGCCCCGAACGATTTGAATTACTGCTGATTTTATTCTTAGGTGCTGTGAGCTTCTGAAAACCATAGAAGGGGGCGAGTTTCCGTCGGAAGTAATCTCCATTGAGGCCACCGAGGCCGCAGCTTAGTCATCACTGGCAGTAGGCGTCATATTCACCTCCTCGAGTACGCTGATGGACATTTCGTTTGTTGTCATCGATATGTTATGGGTCAAACACAATGGATACGTTTGCGTGCGCAAACGTATCAATTGTGTTTGGCCCATTAGACTTGGATCTTTGTCGTTGCTGCACGACCACAGCGACGGTCAGTCGCTCATCGACTGATGGCCTGATGGATTTGGCATATTCCGAAGAGGTGGACGTTGGACGTTGCGACCGCAGTGTTTGCAGGTGGCCAACTGCCCTCGGTAAGTGACTAGGGTCATTTCTACATCCACGGCAACATACAATGGAATCGGAGCTTCATCCGGAGTACTGGAACACCATTTGCGACACCGGGAAAGAAGTCTCTCCATGTTTCTCTCGAATGGAGAAGATTAGTCCAAATTCGTTCATCCGATGCACTAGCTGTTGGTTGCTGATTCTTGGTCGCAAGTCGTGTACCCTAACCTCAATAATACCGTCTTCCATGGATAATGGTATGGTGAATAGCTTCGCTTCGTGTTCCACTTGATGCTTCATGTTGTGCTCTTGGACCATGTTTTGTACAATTTCTGATATTTCGGTTCCAACATACACCCGACCATTGGTGATTTGAAGATGTTTGATCCGTGATAGTTCAAAGGAAAGTTTGTGGACAATAAAGTTAGATATGTCGGCATATTTAAGTTTAACCGGGACAGCTTTGAAGTTGATAACGGACGCGCGGTCGACCGTAGAGACCATTTGACGGCATGGGTTGGTTCCGTTGGCAAAACTACCGGTGAAAACTTCTTATATGTGGGGTGTTTCGAAACCACGTGCACCCAGAACAAAAACTGTTTTAGAACTGGATAAAAAAATAACATTGAAAACCGGTGGCCTCTTCGAAATAATGTAGGGGAAATGACGGCTTTGGCAGGTTTTGATCTGTTATTGTCAGGGGGGGTTTTCTATAACTAATTATGCTCAAATTTGATCAACAAAAAACCCCTGACAATAATAGAACAAAACCTGACAAAGCCGTCATTTCCCCTAGTTCTAGACAATAAATTTGAAATAATTATTACGGATATCTCGTAAATCTTCACAGATTTTCGATATTCTACCCCTGTGCGGCCTAGTTCTGCCGAACGAGCTATCACGGGGTGTGCTGTCTAATCGCGCGTGCGACTCCGTTGGTTGTCCCACGAGGGAAGAGGCAAAGTCATGGCTTGCTATTTGCTAATTAGTGTTGGCAACCCGAGCACAAATAAATAACTAATTGATAACAAATTCTGTTATCCGGTTATCGGACATATTGATAACTGAACTTGTTATCATTTTGGCTGACTTAACAGCCAACATAACAAAAATGATACCAGAATTTTATTCGTGAAATAACTACATGAAAACAAATTAAATTATCAATGATACCAAATTGATAACACATTTTGTTATACATATTATTTACTCAAATAACTAATTTAGTTATTATTTAGTTATCAGCCATCACTGTTTTATCGACCAAAATAGCTGAATCTTCTTTGCCGACTTCGTTACGCATTGAAAAAAAATGTTGCCATTCACTGGGATTCGAACTCGAATCGAGTGATTGCACGGCGTCGTCTCTAGGCACTCACCCAATTACGCTTTCTTGAGGAGCAGAAGAGAAGAGCAATACGCTTTCTACAATCTTGCATTTACTGAAAACTATTTATAATCAAATCATGATGCCATATGACCATTTTATGTAAATAACAGTCACCTGTACAGAGTTGAGAGCAGAATAACTTATTAATAACAAACTTTATTATCCAGTTATATTGATAACTAGAATTATTATCATTTTGGTTGAATAACCAGTCAACATAACAAAAATGATAACCGAATTTAATTCAAAATAGCGAACCAGCAATCAATTAGAATAAATACGCTTTATCATACTTTTATTGATTTTTTCCAGTATAATAGGTTTATACATAATAGGCCAAATAATAGGCTTAGGTTAGTTTTTCTCTCTAATTGTCAATCATTAGGTTACTAGCAGCGCCATGCTGTAGATCGATTTCGGTTCTAGTTTTATTCTAACTAAACCACAACCTTATAATTCGCAGTGAAACGTTTCATGTTTTCATATGCATATATAAACAGCAACACTGCTGATCCCAGCAAGAATTAATCCGTGAAAAATTTTGCCATTTGGCGAATCCAGGGTAGGGGTCGACAGTTTTCGGGAGCTCCTAAATGTACGAAAAAGGTTGATTTTGGTACATACGGTTATGTGTGGGCCCGGGGTCATGACTCAAACCCCCCCCCCCTCTTCCTCAATCCGGCCATGAGTGAATCCTCTCGCTAGTCAAATCAACCTCAAGTAGTTTTTATTTATATAAAGTCAAATCTATCAGTTCAGTCAATGTTCTATGACTTAATTCCATCTGCAGATATGTTTTTATCGTTTCCGGCAAGGTTTATATGATATTTGCTCATACGAAAATCACGAGTAAGGTTCAGTAAATTGTGGAAAACTAAAATTAGGATTCGTATGGGTACCGAGTCCACAACGTGCATTTTAACCTATAATGTCTGCCAGGTTTGCCGGGTCGACTAGTTAAAACATATTTTTTGGGTTACTGTGACAAAACACCTTCCAAAGGATTTTCTATTTCACATCTCAATATTCCCCGTCCTTTCAACATCGACTATTGAAGGTTTGGCTGCAGATGATCTAGCTCTGGTTTGTCTTTTGCGTCCAAACCTAGGTTTAAACTGTCAATAGTTGAGCCCATTGCTAGATCGACTAAAGTGCGAGCATGATTGTTTTCTCCACAACAGACCAGATCGTTGCAATTTCTTGATTATCCGACATTTCCAGTTAAAATTTCCGCTTCTCCATATATATAAGCACTGTGGATCCCAAGATGAATTGAACCATTTGTTTGAGAAACTGCATAAGTCCATTTTACACAATTTCGAGAAAACAACAAAAAACTGTTTTTGGACAAATTGGCACCGAACCTTTCGATTTCTTCGATACAGATCAATAGTTTTTGGCAAAACTCAACACCCTGAGGCACTTCCAGTGCAAAAACTGTAAACAGTACTCCATAATTGCTCTTCAAAGTGCGTGGACTTATGTAGTTTCTCAAACAAACGAAAAAAATTTCATACATTCCTGAACAAAACATTTTTTTTCGTATTTTTTGCCAGAATACGTATTTTTGGAAGAGGATTCAGAATACATAAAAATCTCATTTTGGCCAAAAATGTTACATATGCAGTTTCTCAAACAAACGGTTCAATTATGTTGCGGTTAGCTTGGCAGTTAGTCAAGATTATTCACCGTTCCTGAATGAGCACATGCCCTTGGATCATATGTTCCGGGAGCTGCAAGGCCATTTTAAGTACTTAATAAACTTCAACGCTTAATTGGTTCTCAAATACATATTTCATTATTCAACGACACCTGAAATGAAAGTAAAGTTAATAAGCATAGCATGAAACAAATAAGAAAATTTCAACTCTTGTGTAAATCCCTTTTGTTGACAGAGAAATAAACAAATCAATAGATATCGAGAGTAACGGGGAAAATCACTCTCTGCTTAGACGAAAATTTCAGTTCAGTGTTTGGAAACAGTTCTTGTCACAATATTCATAGCATAGGCCGGCTACATTTAACAGAAGTAGTATGTTGGCAAGGGTAGAATGCTTAGCCCCATTTCTGAACGACGCGAAATTTAGAAGAAAATTTGTATTGATAATAAAATTTGTTATTATTCAGTTTTCAGTTAATCACATGATTGATAACTAAATATCAAAATGATAATAAGGATAACTAATCGTGTTATCAGTTTGATATCATTTCAGTTATCTGCCTTTGCTCGGGAACCGAACCGTTATACGATATTTACATATCTGTTATCAATGCACTCTAAACGTGGATTGCCCAACTCTTAATATATCTCACCCTCACATTCCCCTTCTTCTCTCACTAAAAAAGAGAAAAAAAAACCATTGACTTAGGATTTTCATAAACAACTATTTAAATCGCATTTTTTTTTTCTAATTTTACAATCCAGTATCCAGTCCGTACCCAATTCCTATATTCAAAATCATCATAATTCAAATTGGTATTCAAATATTTTAATGTGATTTTCCAATCTGATACTCAAATACAATGTATGAACCCGAAAAAGCAAATCCAATATTCCTATTCCATGAACAAAGTTTTATTCCCCGACCAACATTGGAACGTTTTTATAATGGAATACTTAAATCAAACATTCATATAAAATGATCAAGTTTTTTTTTTCATTCTCCTCATCTTCCATGGATCTGCATTACAACTAGTTCTCGGTTTACTATTTATGTGTTCTTTAGCATTTCCACAGTAATTATTTGAAAGTTTTATTTATGCCTGCCATTGCATGGTTATGTATTTTGTCCATCCAATTTTCACAACTAATATTCTAATCCAACTCCATCTTTCAAATACAATCTCTAGCTTATAACCAAAAGTTGATTCTAAAATAATATTAAATATTTGCAACCAATACAATTCCAATTTTCAAATCTAATAATCATGTTACCTCACCCATTATCAAAAATCAAATGTTTCATTGAAAACCAATACCAAAAACAATCCAAGTTCAATAATTCAATTCAAAGTCCACATACAAATACGCAAATCCATATTTACTAAGCAAATTAATCCAGCCTTTTATTAACATTCTGAAAATGTCAAATATTTCAGAATCATGATCCTCCAGCTGTATTCCTTCTAGTTTTTTTTGTGCAAATATTTCCAGAATTGCAACCCAAAACCAATAGAATTCAATCCGGCAGTCCATATCCAATACAATTTGATGGCCTTCCAATGGGAAAATCAAAACGATATCGGTGGTTCGCCAAACATACTATGCCCTTCAAGCTCAAACCAATAAGTCCGGTACTCTCACACAACAGCTTCGAAATTCAAATTTGAATAGTTGTGTTCTGCTGATCCGCATTAACGTTTGACGCGAAAAATCCACCCCTCTTTTACCCAACCTTCACCATCAAAAGCTGAAACAATCCGATACTCTTCCAGAGAGCGTCTGCGACGTCACAAGCCAAAACATTCAATCCATTCGACATCACATATCGAAACCGATGAGAAAAACAAATCATTTATGCTGGCGTTCTTCCAAAGCGCCTTCAACTTTTTTTTAAGTAAAAACCGTTGAGAAACAACACATTTGTCAATCCAGCGTCTTCGACATCAGAAGTCGAAACCGATGTGCAAATAATTTTATCCGACGCTCTTCCAGAGCGTCTTCGACACTACAAGTCCAAACCGATGAGCAAATCATTCATTCCGACGCTTCCCACAGCGTCTTCGACATCACAAGTCGAAATCGATAGAAATAATTCAATCCGACGCTTTTACAGAGCATCTTCGACATGACAAGTCGAAACCGAGGTGCAAATCATTCAATTCGACACTCTTCCAGAGCGACTTCGACATCACAAGTCGAAACCGATGTGCAAATCATTTAATTCGACGCTCTTCCAGAGCGTCTTCGACACTACAAGTCGAAACCGATAAGCAAAATTATCAATCCGACGCTCTTCCAGAACGTCTTCGACATCACAAGCCGAAACCGATGTGCAAATCATTTAATCCGACGCTCTTCTAGAGCGTCTTCGACACTACAAGTCGAAACCGATGAGCAAATTTATCAATCCAACGCTCTTCCATAGCGTCTTCGACATCACAAGTCGAAACCGATGTGCAAATAATTTAATCCGACGCTCTTCCAGAGCGTCTTCGACACTACAAGTCGAAACCGATGAGCAAATTTAACAATCCGACGCTCTTCCAGAGCGTCTTTGACATTACAAGTCGAAAACGATGAAAAAATGTCCCAATCACACCCACAGGATACTTACAAAATAATTATTTCCAACCAGGAACAACCTGGCAGGATCGCCAAATGTGCGGCCTAGTTCTGCCGAACGAGCTATCACGGGGTGTGCTGTCTAATCGCGCGTGCGACTCCGTTGGTTGTCCCACGAGGGAAGAGGCAAAGTCATGGCTTGCTATTTGCTAGTTAGTGTTGGCAACCGAACCGTTATACGATATTTGCATATCTGTCATCAATGCACTCTAAACGTGGATTGCCCAACTCTTAATATATCTCACCCTCACAACCCCAATATATTTGTAATGCAAATCAATTGCCAAAAAAGTGTTTTGCTTGGTAAAAGCATCGTCTAATCATGATTTTTAATAATAAATTTCACTGACTTGAAGACGCTTCTCTGTTTTCAATATGGCCATTATAAATTTTGATCTTAAAAATGATGCTCAATTGCAACTATTCTTATTGGGGCTATTCAATTAACCATATTACGACAAAAAGGGGATTTTTTTTTGAGTTTTACGAATTGGATTTATTAAACTCTTCAGCACAACCGTAGAGCTGCTCATAAGGTCAATAGGCGTTTGACATTTGAAGCTTTGTCAGTATATTTAAGAGAGGTTTATTGATACGAATAAGAGCGACAATAAAACCGAGCAACAAGCTATGGTGATTGCTATTATAAATCTGCTATAAGAATTAAATAAATCCAAGAAGCATAGAAATTGTTACTTGAGATGCATTCCGAGTATTTGTCATTCATTTGCGTATCAAATCCAGGTATATGGAATAACTTCGCGTACACACCAAGAATCCTTAATAATATTAAAATATATATAAGGATTTTTTTTCCTGTTCGGGTGTGCCACTGCGACCAGTTAATAGATTTATTGTAGCGTTACCCGTATCCTTAGTGTTTAAGTGCATGTCGAATTACTCCATTACTATTGATATTAAGCAATGCAGTATCAGATTCGATATAGTTGTTGTTTTGTTTTTTCAAGAGCACCATGACAAGGTCCCGCTATTTAGACCCTTCACAGAGAGCAATCCCATTGAAGGCGCGCCCCTTATCAATAGGAAATCAATCCGGTCTTGAGAAAACAGAACAGTAATACTGTTTTTGGCCATGCATCGGAGCCCTAGCCACATCCTTGTCTTGCTTCTAGAATATCACCAGTGAAACTCTTAAAACCCAGGATTTAGCT
This sequence comes from Armigeres subalbatus, assembly GCF_024139115.2. NCBI lineage: Eukaryota > Metazoa > Arthropoda > Insecta > Diptera > Culicidae > Armigeres > Armigeres subalbatus. Next base: position 313,696,401 of record NC_085139.1, on the reverse strand, counting down.
CTGTCTACAAGACCATTTCAAGCAAGAGAATTTGTTCAGTAATAAGAACTTCCGTGTATTCCTCTCACTACCATTGTTCACCAGTTCCAGAAGAGTTAGTACGTATTTAAACTCCTAACTCGATTTTTCCAGCAGTCAGTTCAGCCTAGGGACGGGTACCGAGGTTTTTTAACTAATTGCTTGAAAAGTTGTTTCCGCTGCATACAGTGCCTCAAACCAGAGGAATTCGAGTCTTTCAACTGTCTGCAAGGTAACATTAATTATGTTTTATTTCTGAGACTGCTGTTGGTAGCGGGGACTAAATACGATGAATCCTTAATTACCACAACTTATTGCCATAGCTAGGAAAATGGAGTAAGCTAGGGCTCTGTTTGGTAGATCTTACACCGCAACACACTACGTCAAAGTGATCTACCGTGTTACGGGAAATCATAAGGAATTAATGTTGCTACCAAATGAATTGGCGTTATTTTCCTAAATATTGTCATTCTCACCCATCGCGCATCGTACGTTAATGATATTCCAAGAAGGATGCCCAGCAGACTGTTGAGACTGGTAACATGTGCGTGAAGAATAGGTTGGTGGTTGGTTCAACTTTTATTTCATCACTGACTGGTGATTCTTCTTTCTCAATGTGCTCCCACTGAACAGGAAAAATCCTAACACACTTGCTCGCATCTGGGGATCTGAAGCCGGATCCAGCAACAGAAGCAGCCAGACACTCAAACGCGATACCGACCGGGGCTTCCGCGCGAACACTCAGTTCAAACGGACTCTCAACCGACCGGGTTGCGGGGGCAGAGATCGCAAATCATAACACGCTCAACAACTGCAGAACGCGAGAGAACGTGACCGTCGCTATAGCAACGCGCATAGGACCCGGACTCTCGAATAACAAAGTTTGCACTCAGAGCTGGCCCACTCTTCTATAGAGTGTCCAACTTTGTCTAACGTGGGAGGAAGTTGTTGCATCTTCCTCTTCATGCCACTTCCATCATAGCAAATTGGACTAATTAATGGCAACAAGTTTGCACCTCGACTTCCTTGGCGGCGAGCGCTTAGTTTGCGTGTCAACGGTCAACGTCATACCAGACTCAATTGGGTTAAACATCAATTTTAAAACTACGGTGTGCGATATTGCTTCCCGGGTGATTTTTAGCGTCAGTCGAAAAATTCTTTGAGTAACCTTTGAGATTGGAACTCTGTTGCCTATCCCAGCTACTCGCTACGCTCTGCAGTAGTGGGTATCACCTGGCTGTGATAAGACAGTCATGTGCTGCCGGAGTACGGACGAATAGTAAAGAGCGGTAGCGATATGTTCTCACGTTGTTGGAGCCTTAGAATTCGAACTGGCGCGCGTCCACCTGCTCCTACCCCATCCATAGCGGTAGGATGTTTTGCCACTTGTTTTCGTGTGAACGTTTTGAACGTATCGTTCTAAAGTGCTTTCATAGCCGCAGAAGAGGTGTTTTTGTTTTGTAAGAGAGATTGTTTTGCAGTGTAGCAGGTCGATATACCTACTCTTTGTAAAATGACGAGCATATGCTCCTCGCGCAGCCTCCTCTTTCTCCTTTGGATTGTTTGCATTAGATTACTGTTAGCTTCTGTGAAGTGATGTTGAGAATGAAAAGATTTGTTTATATTTATATTTTCTAAATTGAACAAATTCGAAATCATTGCTCATAATAAGATATTTTAACAAAAGTTCAAAAATACTGTAGTATGATAAAATCCAGAAGTATGTATAAATCATTGAGGAAGAGTTATCTTTCAGTGTGCGAATATTCCAATCTTATTCTTCTATGGTTCTACATTCCAACCCGAGCAGAAGAAAATAGCTCAATAATATCAAATCTTGATAAGATAGCAAAATGAGATATGGACATGATTGATATAAGAGATAAAAGATCAGGCGACAATATCAAAATTTTGCACTGAAATATCATGAGGAAATCATGTTATGTTATTTGTAAGAAGTGATCAATATCAAGTGCTATTGGCTTGTTCTTATCCATAGCACATTTTGATATTTAAATGATATTTCAGTGCAAATTTTTGATATTGTTGCTTGTTCTTTTATCTCTTATATCAATCAAGTCCATATCATGTTTTGTTATGCTGTTCATGGCTTCTGCCCGGGAACTGGACCTGGCCTGCTTTTTCAACTTAGTTACGTTAGCTTACTTCCTTGATACTTGATGGACTACAGTTCTTCGATGAACCTACGCCGAATGGAGTATCCTTCTCCACTGGACTCGATCCTGGGCCAATCGCTTTCAGTCGCTCTGAACATTGAGCGCCCTCAGGTCCTCTTCAACTGCAATAAGCCATCGTGTACGCGGCCTTCCACGAAGCCTGCCGCCTCTTCCGGGTTCTCTACTAAATATTATCTTCGCTTGACGTTCTTCTGGCATACGAACAACGTGACTAGCACACCGTAGTCTGCCGTGTTGTATAAGCTTAATAATATCCAGCCCTTTATATACCTGGTACAATTCGTGATTCATGCGACGCCGCCAGATACCGTTCTCCTGTTTACCGCCGAGTATTGTCCGCAGCATCTTACGCTCAAACACTCTGAAAGCTCTCCGATCAGCCTCCTTTAACGTCCATGTTTCATGGCCGTATAAAGCCACCGAAAACATCAGAGTAGTATACAGCGCGAGTTTTTATACTTATTGCTATTGATATAGGTCATCATATACACATAAGATATTATGTATACAATGCACCGAATCGCTATATAACTACTAAAGTGGAGGACATATACGTGCTAAATAAGGACTTTCTCGAGTTATCATGAACATTTATACGACTTAGTGAATATTTGAAAAAATAAATGGTAACAACCCTGTCTCGAACATTTGACCTCTGGAACTAAAGGCTGGTGCTCTACCCTTGCGCTACTCAGCAACTCTTGGAAAGCAGCAAAATTTTGACAATCATAATCTAGATTGAGATTTATTATTGACAAGAGCTTCAGTGTACGATATGAACTACATTGATACGATTCGGATCCCTTGTTGTTGTACGTACAAATGGGGCTTGAATCGTATATGGGTCATTCCGCGCCAAGTGACCGAGCACGTGCAATTAACCTATTTAAAAATAATGAAAAATACCTAGCACATATTAATTATGGTCCATTATTTCGAATAACCATATGACCATGGTGATTGAACCGCCCCTTCGACCAGAAACCCCTCCCTGTTTTTGGAGATTTTTAAAAACATGCTATTTTCAAATATCGATATCTCAGCCCCCGATAAAGCTACAAGAAACTTTAATACCAGTTTTCCGCTTGAAATTTGATGAAGTTTTTAGAAAAAATACTTTGAATGCTAAGCAGTGTTGCCAACTATATTATTTTTCTCACAAAATAATAAAAAAGCATTTTTCTCAAAATACGTATATTTTTTTTCTTCGATTTCTCAACGGATTCGAGCTTAACAGACTTTTTTCAGTCCGAAACACTTATCGATTCAAAGTAAAATGCGCCGTTGCTGAGATATGGCAGCTTTAGTAAATCTTATTTGGGTCATTCCGCGCCAAGGGACCGAGAAAAAGTGAAAACTTGCAGGTAAATACTATGAATTCCAACCAAAATAGGTGTATCTACTTACTTTGGGCCCACATTTCAAAAAAAGCATTTGGTCCGTCCGTTTGAGCCGCCCCTCCGGCCAAACATTCCTCCCCGTTTTTTGAAGATTTAAAAAACATGCCATTTTCAATAATCGATATCTCCGCCCCTGATAAAGCTACAAAAAAACGTCAGTACCAGTTTTCCGCTTGAAATATTGTGAAGATTTTATAAAAAATATTTCAAATACAAAGCAGTGTTGCCAACTAAATTATTTCTCAAAACACGTATAATTTTTTTTAATTTCTCAGCGGATTTGAGTTTATCAGGCAATTTCTTGTCAAAAACACTTATCGACCTCCAGGGCAGCCGCGGCATAATTATTGATGTGCCGCGAAAGACAACTATGAATCAAACTCAAGACAACTTGAGTCCCTTTTTTGGCCTAAAAATGTATACCAACTTTAAGATTTGAATCTTATAAGTAATAATTAGATTTGGAATACTAATAAACAAATGACTAAAGAACAACAAATTTTAAAAAGTAAATGTGCCGGGATAGGGATGGAAGCATCTTGACGGACGAACGTGTGGTGATCGGAAGGTGGAAGCAGCACTACGAGGAACATTTGAATGGCGCTGAGAGTACGGGCAGTGAAAGTCAAGGCAGCGGAGGAGATGACTACGTCAGTTCAGCGGACGATGGAAGCAAACCAGCCCCCGCCTTGAGGGAAGTTATGGATGGCATCCAACAGCTAAAGACCAATAAAGTAGCTGGTAAGGATGGTATCGGAGCTGAGCTCATCAAGGTGGACCCGGAAAAGCTAGCCACTTGCCTGCACAAATTGATAGTCAGAATCTGGGAAACTGGACAGCCACCGGAGGAGTGGAAGGAAGGGGTTATATGCCCCATCTACAAGAAAGGCGACAATCTGGAGTGTGAGAACTTTCGAGCGATTACCATCCTTAATGCCGCCTACAAAGTGATATCTCAGATCATCTTCCGACGTCTGTCACCATTAGTGAATGAGTTCGTGGGAAGTTATCAAGCCGGCTTCGTTGACGGCCCCTCGACAACGGACCAGATCTTTACTGTACAACAAATTTTTCAAAAATGCCGTGAATACCAGGTCGCAACGCACCATCTGTTCATTGATTTCAAGGCGGCATACGACAGTATAGACCGCGTAGAGCTATGGAAAATTATGGACGAGAACAGCTTCCCTGGGAAGCTTACCAGACTAATCAAAGTAACGGTGGATGGTTTGCAAAACTGTGAAGATTTCGGGCGAACACTCCAGTTCGTTCGAATCGCGCCGGGGACTAAGACAAGGTGATGGACTTTCGTGCCTGTTGTTCAACATTGCGCTAGAAGGTGTCATGCGGAGAGCCGGGTGTAACAGCCAGGGTACGATTTTCAACAGATCCAGTAAATTTATTTGTTTCGCGGATGACATGGACATTGTCGGCCGAACATTTACAAAGGTGGCAGAACTGTACACCAGCCTGAAACGTGAAGCAACAAAAGTTGGACTGGTGGTGAATGCGTCAAAGACAAAGTACATGCTTGTGGGCTGAATCGAGCGCGATAGGGCCCGCCTGGGAAGCAGTGTTACGATAGACGGGGATACCTTCGAGGTGGTCGAGAAATTCGTCTACATCTGTGGAAGTCGGTCCTACTACGGGCTCCAAAAGAAACTGCGGTAAAAAAAGATTCGCCACCGCACCAAATGTGTCATGTATATGATGCTAATAAGACCGATTGTCCTCCACGGACATGAAACATGGACAATGCTCGAGGAGGACTTGCAAGCACTCGGAATATTCGAGAGACGGGTGCTTAGGACCATCTTTGGCGGTGTGCAAGAAGACGGTGTGTGGCGGCGAAGAATGAACCACGAGCTCCCCCAACTCTACGGCGAACCCAATATCCAGAAGGTAGCTAAAGCCGGATGGGTACGATGGGCAGGACATGTTGCAAGAATGCCGGACAGAAACCCTGCAAACATGGTGTTCGCTTCCGAACCGGCAGGTACGAGACGGTGTGGAGCGCAGCGAGCGAGATGGGCAGACCAGGTGCAAAACGACTTGGCGAGCCGGGGGCGTATTCGAGGATGGAGAGATGCGGCCTCGAACCGTGTATTGTGTGTGTGTGTGTGTGTGTGTGTGTGTGTGTGTGTGTGTGTGTGTGTGTGTGTGTGTGTGTGTGTGTGTGTGTGTGTGTGTGTGTGTGTTTTTTTTTACAAGGGTTAAAGGCCATCAAAAATCTGCGCGACAGACACCTCGAGCACCCACACTATGCTCGAAGGCGAACAGGGATGGGCTCCTCCCGACCTGCTAAAAATGTGCCTCCCGGATAAACCGGGTCCCTTATCCTCCTTGCCTCGATCCCCCCGGACCACTGGATGCTGCGACTACTTCAGGGGGCTGTGCTCATGCACTTCTTCTAAAATTCCGGCCCCTAGCTTAGGCTAGTTCGCCGACTGGCTTGCTGAGATCCACTGCTACATTGTCTCGATCCCTCGGCGGTCGTGCCGCAAACTTCCTCACTCGAATCCTCCTGACTTCCCCCGGCGTCGAGGGTGGTCCACCAGTTCCGGTGAAGGAAACTTCCGCACTGATGGTGCCCCGACTACCGGCGGCTATCGCAGGGGACGCTTTCGCGCATTGCGCCGACTTCGTCTTCAGGTTGCAGAGGTGGTCCGACAGTTCCGGTGGTGGATAACGTCCGCACTGGCGGTGCCCTACATACCCGAAGCACTTCCTTCTTCTTTCTTCTTTCTTCAGCAGGTTGACTGATCGAGTGCCGAAGTCGGTCCGACGATTCCGGTTGGCAGAAAACTTCCGGTTCACCGGCGCCCCGACGACCCGAGGCCAACACTGCTCACTATGCTGGATTTTCCTCCGAGCCGACGCTTGTTTGCTGGTCCCTTCTCCATCTACGCTGCAGCTTTGACAATATTTGCCTCACGACTCTGCTTACCACATTCCACGTATCTTCATCGTGACACATTCGCTCTGCGATGTTGTCCACGCTTAGGGCAGGCATTCCTCTACGTGCTTCCGCAAACCTCGGACAATCGAATAACACGTGCTCTGGAGTCTCCTCTACGTTGATACACGCCGGGCAGAATGGCGATGACGCATGGCCACATCGGTGCAGATATTGGCGGAAACAACCGTGTCCGGATAGGAACTGAGTGAGGTGAAAGTTCACCTCTCCATGCTCCCTGTTCACCCACGTCGACACATTGGGGATGAGCCGGTGGGTCCACCTTCCGTTGTCTGCATTGTCCCACTCCTGCTGCCACTTCACCATTGAGTCCAGTCTCATCGTCTCCCTCACATTTCTGGTACCTCTCCGTTGGTAGCACTCGATATCCTCTGCTAAGGTTATGCAGATTGGAATCATCCTGCGATAACGCAAACTGCCTCTGACGAAATTGTTCGGTACGCACTCGCCACTCGAATGGCCATTAGACGAAACACGCTATTCAACTTCCTGCGATTACGTTTCGTCTTGAGCGCAGCTCCCCAGGCTGGAACGCCGTACCTAAGTATTGAGGATGATACGGTCGCCAGAAGACGCCTACAGCTGCCTCTCGGTCCGCCAACGTTCGGCATGATCCTAGCAAGCGCACTGACCATCTTTGCCGCCTTCTCGCAGGAATAGTCGACATGGGTGTTGAAATTCAAACGGTCGTCGATCATCACTCCTAGATGTCTCAAAGCCCGCACGGACGGTATGTCGTGCTCTCCGACGATAATCTGCATTCGCTGTATGATTCGGCAGTTGCTGACCAGCATCACTTCCGTTTTGTGGTGAGCAAGCTGCAGCTTGACCCCATTCATCCAGTTTTCAACTGCGTCGGTCGTCTCCGCCACCAGCATATCTACCTCTTCCAGCGACTCTCCGGTTATCGTTAGAACGACATCATCCGCGAATCCGAAGATCTGCACGCCTTTGGGCAACTTCAGCTTTAGCACTCCGTTGTACATAACGTTCCACAGCATTGGGCCAAGTATGGAGCCTTGCGGAACACCCGCTGTAACCCTAATCGACTTCTGCCCCGAGTTCGTATCGTAGACCAGAATCCGGTTTTCGAAGTAGCTCTTAAGGATTCTACACAAATAGCCAGGAACCCGCATTCCATGCAGCGCTACGGCGATGGCCTCCCAGCTGGCACTGTTGAACGCGTTTTTAACGTCAATTGTTACTACGGCGCAGAACCGATTGCCGCACCTCTTTTTCTTGGATGCTTTCTCTGCAACTTCAACGACCGCTTTAATTGCATCCACCGTCGATCTGCCTTTTCGGAATCCAAACTGCTTCTCCGACAAGCCGATCTCACCCTCCGTGAACTGCGTCAGCCTGTTAAGGATAATCCTTTCCAGAAGCTTCCCCAGTGTATCCAGCAGGCATATGGGCCTATACGAAGCTGGACTCCCCAACGGTTTTCCTGGTTTCGGCAGTAACACCAGTTTCTGAATCTTCCACTTATTCGGAAAGTAACCATCTGCTAGGCATTTCTGCAGCACCATCCTGAACAAATCTGGAAACGCCAGTATCGCAGTTTTTAAAGCCACGTTTGGAATTCCATCCGGACCCGGAGCTTTCTTCTTCTTCAGACCCTTCGCCACTGATGACAGCTCGTCGTTGGAGACTTGCATACCTGCAATGGTGACACGGTCTTCATCTTCGTACGGTGCAGGCGGCCACATCGTAGAATCATGTTGCGGGAAAAGACCGTCCACGATGATCTTCAGCTTGTCCGGACACATCTCCGCTGGCGTCGCTGGACCCTTGATTTTCGTTATTGCCACCCGATAAGCATTGCCCCAAGGATCAGCGTCAGCTTCTTGGCACAACTGCTTGAAGCAGTTGGACTTGCTGACTTTGATCTCCCGTTTGAAAGCCGCTCTAGCTTCCCGGAAAACTATCTTACGTTCTTCTCTTATCGTTTCAGACCTTGCCCTCTGAAAACGTCTCCTGGCCCTGAGACAGGCAGCACGAAGATTGGCAAGAGATTCGTTCCACCAGTAATTTGGGCGTCGGCTGTCTAATGGCTCCAGTTTTCTTGGCATCGACGCATCGCAAGCCCTCGCTAACGTTTCCGTCAGTTCATCTGCTTCCAGATTTATTGCGCCGCTGTCAACTCGAAGTGCTTCGATGAAAAGCTCCTTGTCAAAGTCCTTCGTTTTCCATCTTCGCCCGGTAGTCCTTATCCCTCTCCGCGTCGTCGGTAGCCGTGTTCCAACACTATACCGGATAGCTTGGTGATCACTATGAGTGTAGTCCTCACAAACTCTCCAGTTCATGTTTCTCACCAGCGACAGGCTGCAAAACGTCACGTCAATGATGGACTCCCTGCTGTCTCTGCGAAATGTACTAACGGTACCTTCGTTGCACAGTCTGACTTCCAGCTTTGCAAGCGCCTCCAGCAAACTGTAACCTCTGGCGTTGGTCAGCCTGCTTCCCCAATCCACTGCCCAAGCATTGAAGTCGCCTCCGATGATTGCGGGTTTAAGGCCGATCAGCGTCTCCGTGAGTGCATCCAGCATCCTGTTATACTGCTCTAAAGTCCACCGTGGGGGTGCGTAGCAGCTACACACGAAGATCCCGTTGATTTTGGCGACAACAAAACCTTCGTTAGAGCTGTCTACCACCTCTTGGATAGGGAATCTGCCCATCACTTGGATAGCCGCAATCCCCGTAGCATCCGCCACCCAGTTGCCGTTGTCAGAAGGGATCCGGTACGGCTCAGCAATAATTGCCACGTCGCACATTGCTTCTGTTGTCGACTGCCACAACAGCTGCTGTGCGGTGTCGCAATGATTGAGATTCAACTGGATGATCTCCATTAATCTCGGCCCGCCATCGCCTTCTTGTATGCAGGGCATTGGAAGCCACCCGTCGTATGGTCGTTTCCGTCCTCCGGTTTGCAGAGCAGGCATCGCGGTTGCTTCGTACAGTCCCTAGCAACGTGTCCTTCTTCGCCACATTTTCTACATAGACCGGATCTATCCGGACCTTTGCAGTTTCGCGCCTGGTGTCCAAACGCCATGCATTTGAAGCATCTCTCCATCTCTTTGGTGACCCGCGGAGTGAGTCTCAACGGGCACACCGACCATCCGACTTTCACCTTGCCCACCTCCACCATTTTGTTGGCAGCAACTGCTGGTAATCGTATCGCTGCTACTTGTGTACCACCGTACGCTTTCCTAAGCCGGATCGTCATCTGCACCTCACTCAGCATACATTGTGAGACAAGAGCCTCCCTCAGTTCGTCTTCCGACGTAATCTCGTCCAGGTCTCTGCACTCGACTACTGCTTCCTGTGTAAGAGCTCTTACGTTTGCTTCACTGCCCAAGGAATTGGCAACGAGCTCCCGGAAGGCCGAGCTTTTGATTGTTGGATCTTTCTTCAGCTCGAACAGCAACTCCCCCTTCTGGGTACGCCTAGTCCTCACTACTTTCTCTCCCAAGTCCTTGAGATCCGGGTTTTCTCTTACTTTCCTTAGGATTGCTGCATACGTCGTCCTGTCGCTCGCTTCGATGATCAGGGCGTCGCCCTTGACCCTCTCCTGAGGAGATCGACGTTTTTCTTTCTTCTTCTGTTCCTTCTTCTTTTCCACAGGAAGAAGCAGAACTTCCTCTTCTCTCGCTGGCTTTCTACGGTTTGCCATTCACCGTTCTTGGCGCCATCCTTTAGTACGTTAGCACAATCGTGCACGTTCCGCTGCTTCTTCGGGACTTCCTGCTCCCCTGGCGAGTTCCTGGATCAAAATTTAATATTTCGATCCTGGCGCGCATTTAGTTTTTTTTTTTTTTTTACTAATTTTATTTGCTAATTATCTAATACATGCATTCATCTCTTAGACTAGGTGTTCCGTGTTTTCTTAACACTATCATCCTTATTTGCTATGTTATATTTTTAGTTATTATTAATACATTTCAATTGCCTCTGGCAGTTAGAATATTTCCTCTGGTTGAATTGAACCATGTAGGAATTACAATGTTTTCTACTTAAACTAAACTTAACCTAATTTATACTAAGGGTACAAGGAGCTAATCGTTGCAATAGAAGATTGTAACGATTTTTGTCTAAAATTGGAAATTATTTTGTTGGACATTTGTTGCAATGTCTCAATATTAGAAATTCTATGAAGTTCATTGGTACTATACCACGGAGGCAACTTCAGAATCATTTTCAGAATTTTATTTTGAATCCTCTGAAGTGCCTTCTTTCTGGTATTGCAACAACTAGTCCATATTGGCACAGCATACAACATGGCAGGTCTAAAAATTTGTTTGTAAATCAAAAGTTTGTTCTTAAGACAAAGTTTTGATTTTCTGTTTATAAGTGGATATAGACACTTAATATATTTGTTACATTTGGCTTGAAGGCCTTCAATGTGATTTTTAAAAGTTAATTTTTGATCTAGCAGAAGTCCTAAATATTTAGCTTCGCTAGACCAATTAATTGGAACCCCATTCATAGTGACAATATGTCTGCTAGAAGGTTTCAAATAAGAAGAGCTTCTTATGAGCGGCTTATGTGGGAAAATTATAAGCTGAGTTTTGGAAGCATTCGGGGAAATTTTCCATTTTGCAAGTAAGTGGAGAAAATATCCAAACTTTTTGCAATCTACTACAAATGACACGAAGGCTTCGCCCTTTGGCTGAAAGGCCCGTGTCATCTGCAAACAAAGATTTTGACACCCTGGTGGTAAATCAGGTAAGTCAGAAGTAAAATGTTATACAATATGGGCCCCAGTATGCTGCCTTGGGGGACACCAGCCCTTACAGGTAATCTATCAGATTTAGAATTCTGATAGTTTACCTGCAGTGAGCGATCTGATAAATAATTTTGGATCAGTTTAATAATGTACAGAGCAAAATTAAAATTCATCAATTTTACAATCAAACCTTCATGCCAAACACTGTCAAATGCTTTCTCTATATCAAGAAGAGCAACTCCAGTCGAATATCCTTCAGATTTGTTGAGCCGAATTAAGTTCGTAACTCTTAATAACTGATGAGTGGTTGAATGCCCATGGCGAAAACCAAATTGCTCATCAGCAAAAATAGAATTGTCATTAATATGAACCATCATTCTATTTAAAATAATCTTTTCAAACAGTTTGCTTATTGAAGAAAGCAAACTGATTGAGCGATAACTAGAAGCCTCAGCTGGATTTTTGTCCGGCTTCAAAATTGGAACAACTTTGGCATTTTTCCATTTATCTGGGAAGTATGCCAATTGAAAACATTTGTTAAATAAATTAACCAAAAAGGATAAAGAGCTCTCATGCAGTTTTCTAATAAACGTGTAGAAAATACCATCATCACCCGGAGCTTTCATATTTTTAAATTTTCTAGTAATAGATCTCACTTCATCCAAATTAGTTCCCAACGAAGGGTCAAAAACATTATCTTGGTTGAGAATGTCTTCGAAGCTTCGTGTAACCTGATCCTCAATTGGACTAGTGAGACCTAGACTAAAATTATGGGCACTCTCGAACTGCTGAGCAAGTTTTTGAGCCTTTTCGCCATTTGTTAATAAAATTTTATTTCCCTCTTTAAGCGCTGGAATTGGCTTTTGAGGTTTTTAAGAATTTTCGTTAATTTCCAAAAGGGTTTCGAACTGGGGTCCAACTTCGAGACATTATTCTCAAAGTTGGTATTTCTCAGAATAGCGAAACGTTTTTTAATTTCATTTTGCAAATCTCGCCAAATAACTTTCAAAGCGGGATCGCGAGTTCTTTGGTATTGCCTTCGCCTCACATTTTTAAGACGGATCAGTAGCTGAAGATCGTCGTCAATAATAATGGAGTTGAATTTAACTTCACATTTCGGAATTGCAGTGCCTCTGGCTTCGACAATTAAATTTGTCAAAGATGCGAGCGCATTGTCAATATCACTTTTGGTATCGAGAGGAATATCAACATCAAAATTCCTATCGATATGCGTTTTATATAAATCCCAATCAGCTCTATGATAATTAAAAGTAGAGCTGATTGGATTATAAATGGCTTCTTGTGAGATTTCAAATGTCACAGGAAGGTGATCAGAGTCAAAGTCAGCATGAGTTACCAATTGGCCACACAGCTGACTTGAATCCGTTAAAACTAAATCAATTGTAGAAGGATTTCGACTGGAAGAAAAACAAGTAGGGCCATTGGGATATTGAATAGTATAATATCCCGCAGAACAATCTTCAAATAAAATTTTACCATTGGAATTGCTTTGAGCATTATTCCATGAACGGTGTTTGGCATTGAAGTCACCAATTACGAAGAATTTTGATTTGTTGCGAGTCAGAATTTGAAGATCAGCTTTCAACAAATTCTTTTGCTGCCCATTGCATTGAAAAGGCAAGTAGGCTGCAATGAAGGAAAATTGTCCAAAATTTGTTTCAACAGAAACTCCCAAGGTTTCAAAAACTTTGGTTTCAAACGAAGAAAATAATTTATGTTTGATACGTCTATTAATGACAATGGCGACCCCACCACAGGCGCTGTCAAGACGATCATTTCTGTAGATAAAATAGTTTGGATCTCTTTTAATGGAGAGTCCTGGTTTTAAATACGTTTCAGTTATAATGGCAATATGCACATTATGAACTGAAAGGAAGTTGAATAATTCATCTTCCTTACCCTTTAGAGAGCGGGCATTCCAATTTAGAACTTTCACACAATTATTTAGATCCATTGAAACGGAGTCCGATAACAATTTTTGTGTGTACTTTATACCAACCTGAACAGCTTCAGGAATGGTATTTGCTTTGAACATTGCATCAATCATGTGATGCAATTGTTCAGTTAAAAATCAAATCAGGAAGCAGTCATGCTACCTGAATCGGCAACATGACCGTTATTTTCCGTAGGGACATGGGTATAAACCTCATTTTGAGAAGAGAAATTTGGTCTACCAGCAGCGATGTTTGCATACGTAGGTACATTGGAAAAATTGGAATTTACTGAAGTGCTTGCTACCCGTTGACGAGCGGCAAAATTCGTTTGTGAATTGTGGTGGGTATGAATTGCTCGACCGGTAACCGGTTTCGAAATTTGAGCGTTTGAAAAATTTCTACCCGTCGAATCTGGGATCCGATTGGAATTTCCCGTCATCAATTTTGCACGGGAATTCAAAACTTTTTGCGTGAAGGGCATTCCCAGAAATTGGATTTATGATTGCCCCACAGTTTGCGCACTTAAATTTATTGGAATCTTCTCTCACAGGACATGCGTCCTTGGCGTGAGAGGTTCCACCACAAATCATGCATTTAGCATCCATGTGACAATGTTTGGTTCCATGACCCCACTTTTGGCACTTACGGCACTGGGTAGGGTTTTGGAAATTTCCCCCAGGCCTGCGGAAATGTTCCCATGTAACACGGACATGGGACATAATACAGGCCTTTCCAAACTTTTCATATTATTTAGTTCACTTTTGTTAAAATGAACTAAATAAAATTCTTGAGAAATGCCCCTCTGGGAAGTACCAGAATGGGATTTCTTTTCATCTTAATTACTTGGACTGGTGAAAATCCAAGTAATTGAGAAATTTCAATTTTAATCTCATCCAGTGATTTGTCATCACTGGGGAGACCTTCAAGACGACTTTGAACAATCGCTCAGTTTTGTCGTCGTATGTGAAGAATTTATGGCGCTTCTCAGTTAAATAGTGAAGAAGACGTTTGCGATCGTCAAAGGATCCCGGCAAAACGCGGCAGTCACCCTTCCTAGCAATCTGAAATGAAACCTTGATCCCCTGAAGGTTACTCAAAATCTCATTCCGGAAGCCAGAAAACTCGGCAACAGATACCACAATTGGCGGAATCCTTTGCTTTTCGCATGAATCGAATCACCTGGGCTAGAGGTAGATTCGATTTGCTCAATTTCATCATTAATCAAATCGAACTGATTGCTCAGTTCGATTGGAGAAGAATTATTTCCGATATTAGAGTTAGAAGGAATATCTGAATTCTCCAGCTTCCTTCTATTTTTCCGCGCTTGGGCAGGACGGTCTTGAAACCTTGTTTCTTTGAAGGAAGTGGAGAATTCAGAGACTCCCCTTCCTATTGTTTTGTTAATACTCATTGCTGAGCGTGGAGACGTGACCTTCTAAGAGGTTTTTTCCCAGAACGGTGTCCCTGCAGGATTACCACCGCTTGTCGGAATTTTACTTCCGCAAACGGGTCCAACGTAAAACGAGGGCACGGGTCCTTGCAAAGATCGTAACGGGATCAGTGGGTACAAATAGCGCTAAGAAGCACCGTTGAAATTAAAATAGCTTCGGGTAGTATTAAAAACTTCCTTCCGCAAAGAGAGAAAGAACCGCACAGCACGAAAGCACGATGCGGTCTGAATGAAATTTGTATCGTTGTCTCTGTGGATATCGCTACAAAAGCCACGGCGAGAAAGAGCGAGAGACGAAGCGTCTCAGGATTTGGATAAATCCTAGCCCCTGTGATCCAGTATCGCATGGTGGATGATTGTGATGAACAACTGAGCTGTAGCCAGCGTGCAGGTTTTTTTCGTGTCAAATTATAAAATATTGAACCCGGTGATCTTTTTTTGGTCTTCCATCTTGGATTTCAAAATGGCGTCGGACATCGATTTTTCCGGTCTATACAATGATATAATCATATTTATGTTGAGTAGTTTCATTATTTTATAATAATTTATCATTCCGGGGAACTTATTAACGACTTATAGTACGTTTGATGAGAAACTCAACTGTACTTACTAACTTACAACTTACTGGCCGGTTACTTACCGCGATGTACGTACACCGAAATACTACGGTGGCAGCTCGATCTCATCGATGATTTTTTGACACGACACGGTCACTGTATACTGAAAATCACCAGGGAGAATGACATCCCTTCCGCCAATAATAAACATACATTCATTTAATTTCATAGCAAGAATCCTCATCGAACTTAGGAAGGAAGGAAGCGAATCAATTAACGTCAAGAGCCAAAAAATAAGCATGACTTTTTTATGTGTGAATGAATGTATTTTGGCTATTGGAAAAATACGTTCAAACTGTCACTTATATCAGGGCATTTATCTAGTTGAGAAATTATTTAGAGCATGTTTATGAGCTGAAGTAACCTACTCGTTTTGGGAATTAATACGTAGTCAATTACACGGTACATTTATTAGATACATTGACATTTTAATTGCCCGCAATTAATCACGCTCTGGACCACAAAATACCTCCTTTCTCGTGCAGACTGTTCGCAACATGGAACGCAATCAAAACAGGTCAATTATAACATACCACGCGGTCCCGAATCCAAATTAATATTATCGATTAATCCTTAATTAAATATTTTCCACCAGGTGTTTGCGTCACCCTTGCCTCCACCACCAAGAACCCCGCCAGCAGTCTATTTGCCCTCTCCCGAATCGGCACATTCATTCGTCATGTTTCTTCACTCCGTGTCTGCTCGGAATGACGCATTTCGAGCTGCACATTTGCATGCCACCATAAAGCTGCAAAGCGTCGAAGGCTACCAAGTGTCCCCCCGGCGGAGTAGATTTTCAATTTGATCAATCCCACATGAGCGCAAAAAAAAGAAAATATTTCAGCTCAACTGACTGGAGTTAAATTAATGGCTACCAGGGAAACCTAAGGAGACTGCGGATGGAGGAAAACGAGGCCCGACGATTCTGCTTCTGCTGATGGAGGGTGGGTGGTGCATCGATCGCAGTAAACAGCAGCCTCAACCAAAAATCGAGTCTCTCATCGCCGACTGGGATCGAGATGAAACAGTTGACGAGACATTTCAATTTTGCGCGCGCCCACTTCGACGTATAGATATTTTACGTTTGGGAAGTGGCGAGTTCCCGAGCAGTAAAAAATATCCCATCTGTGCGGGTGACGAATGGAAGCGCATGGTGCCTTACGGCTTTGGAGTGGATGGCAGCGGCGGTCGCGAAAACAACAGCATCCAAACGCAAAGCGATCGTAAAGTTGCTTCTTTACTTGCCATTTTGCCACCCACTTGTCTGGCGCGAAACTGCTCAACAAAAACCGAATTGTGAAACGACTGCCGCTGCTGGGTGCGAAGCAGATCAGTCACGAGTGAACGACAAGCACGCGTTTAGTGTCACATGTTTTCACGGAAGCAAATAAACCGATCGAAGCGAAGGTGGGGGAGAAAAAAGCGCTTTCACGGCCGTTATTTTAGCTGATTATTACCGTATTTTTTGTGCCGAGTTTTGCAGCCACAGCGAGATTTATTATAGTCGGTGTCTTTGGTTTTGCTGAGCAACAGTGGTTAGGGGAGTGAGAATTCTTCAAAAGGAAATTTGGGGGAAATAGTTCGGAATGAAGCTATGACAAAAGGGCGCACTCAGAATAGATGACAATGAAATTTTGGATAACTTTGCGATTACACTTTCAATAGAGTCGTCATCTTGAATATTTTAATAGGCATGCGAAAATTCATTATGCGTTTTGTAACCCTCATCCCAGCTCACAGTTTTTGTGTCGTAAAATGTTTATCGCCTGTCATGTCTCTTCAGAAATGAATTATGATGCTAGGATTCGAGTGAGTATCAATGTATTATTAGGAAGTTTATAATCTGTTACGATTTCCTCTTCCAATATCTATAAAACAGAACGAGCGTTTTAATTTACAACGAGGTGTCACTCGGAACATAACTTTCACGCCCTCAAACGAGCGTGCATATTTAGAGCAGGTGATTGCGAAGATTGGTTTAATGTCTGTGATGACGTCAGTTCTTAAATTCGTCTGGCCATTTGCTGCCGTACTACCCGTTGGTCGTCGAAAGCAAAAGGAAAGCGTTAAATTATATCAGACGGTTGGCATCGCAGACTTGCACAATACACCTTGTGAGTAATGTTTTGGTTTGTATGATAAACGCCTGCAGCTCGCCGCAGAGAAGTAATGTGAGCGTCTGGGAAAATGTCGCAATCTGGCATTTGTTTGCCCTAATGATCATTATTGTGATTTGAAGATCGCCTTGGGCAGATGGTGGTCAATTAGTCAGTTTTAATGTCGTTCAGGTCAGATATTTTAAAGCATTGATACTGTCTGTGACGAGTGTGAAACTTGGCACTACAGATGAAAATCGGATGAATTTTTGAACAGATTTACGTACTTTCTTTAAAGGAATTAGTTACAGTATGTATGTTGAATAATATCTCAGTTTTGACAACTATTTTGGGTATAGAGCAAGACGACTGGGATGGGTTTGCATAGCAAAAGACCAATATTAAAAAAAAAAGGGTCGGATCTAATGGCCGGAACGTCGGGCAGAGTGACACGTTTATCGTTTACTGGTGTTTGTATTTCTCGTACAACTAACTTGTACCGACAGGTGTTATATGCCTAACAATCGACTCAGCTCGACAGATTGAGCGAATGTCTGCCAGGCTGGTAATGTGCATCTGTTTGTATGTAAATATCCAGAAGCTGGGCAATATATTCTTCACATATTATAATCCCTATCCGATGTTTTTACAACAAGTTGCATTTGATAGAGGACAAAGCCTAGCTGATCACTGTGGATTTCGATGACGATCGGCCAATGCGTTCAAATTTGGGTTTTAAGACTGCTATAGCAAAAATTGCTATTTTACCTTGATAAATCTTTAAAAAAATCATAATAAATATTACTCGCAGATTCAATTAATTCAATTTACGCAAATATGGAAATGACACAAACAGATTTTATTATAAAAAATCTGATTATGCTTTTTGTGAAATTTACATTTTCGAAAAAAAAATTAGCCTCAGCATTAGCATTGAGCAATTCGCACGAATTCGTAGGTGGTACAAAGACTATTGTATAAGAGTAGCATCACTTTCAGCCGTAAATACAGATATTGATTTGGGACTAATCACCAGATCTGTCCTGGCCACGTCCTTGCGAATGCTGAGGAAGGAAAAAGATGGTCAGTTGGACACCTACTTAAGAAAGATGCAGAGAACTCTACGACCTCTCATAAGTGCCACGGGAGGTTTTGGAATAGTTAGTGTGGAAGGTTATAACAGAAGGAATCGTTTTGGTAGAACGTGAAACATAGAAAGAACTAAGATAGAACTACAAAGTAGGAAAGGGACGAGCCTGGAATTGAACCCACGGCCTCCTGCTTATAAGGACGCAGCGGTAGCTACTAGACCACCGAGCTCGTCAAACTTACATTTTCAAAAAAAAAAATATGTCATTATGCCTTCCTCAGCCTCTTGAGCTTGTGCCGGCCATAGTAATAGACTTAAAATTATGTTATATTGATGTGACAAGCAAGATTGAAAAGTGCGTGGTGAGACAAGAAAGAAAAAGGAATCAGGAATATGGAAGAAAAAAGAAAGAGTAAGAAAGAAAGAAGAAGGTAGAAAAAAGTAAGAAGTAAGATGCAAGGAGGAAGAAGGAAGAATGAGAAGCAAGAAGAAAGAAAGAAAGAAGAATGAAATAGAAATAAGAAAGAGGGATCAAAGAAGAATTAAGAAGAAACACGGAAAAAGGAAGAAAGCAGGTTTTGCTCGAGCTCACTTCTCACTTTTCATTTCTCGCTTCTCACTTCACACATAAAATTTATAATTTCTCACAATTCACATCTCATTTCTCACTCCTCCCATCTCACATTCCCCTTTTCACTTCACACACACATTCTCGCTCTTCAAATCAAGAAATTGAAAAAAGGAAGAAGCGACCTTTTGACACAGATTCCATTGTACGTTATGGGCCCCATACACGCTCCGACATGTTGTACAATTTTGACTCCACCTCCAGG
Source organism: Armigeres subalbatus (assembly GCF_024139115.2). Classification (NCBI taxonomy): domain Eukaryota; kingdom Metazoa; phylum Arthropoda; class Insecta; order Diptera; family Culicidae; genus Armigeres; species Armigeres subalbatus. The sequence goes on along the minus strand of NC_085139.1, from coordinate 313,677,041 downwards.
AAATTTGGTTAGGTCGAAACAAAGTCAGTAAGTTGTACGACTCCGACCGAAACAAATTTCCTGGGGACGGAGTCAAAGTTGTACAATATTACAATCGCGAAAGAATTTTTTCGTTGAGCGTTCGCGATTCGGTGAACTCAACGGGCGAGAAGTATCGTGCACTCCCCAGTCAAATTCCCCCTTCGCGAAAGCATGTTCGTGTATATTCGCCGCTTATTCTGAGCGCAAAAGGAAGAATAGAAAAATGTAATAGAATAAGGAAAGGTAAAAGTTTTAATAAATTTATCTTTCACGTGTTTTTGATGCAAATTCATATCTTCCGAAAACGAATTCCTATGTTTCCCACCCGAAAACATCCTAGACTAGACCGAGAATCGAACTCGCCATCTACATGGTTCATGCAATTTTTAATCCACTCTGGACAGGGGGTATCCAAAGTAGACCTATGATTGAAAATTCACCGGCGGCGGCGTGATCATTTTAAGCCACGTGGCAGCGTGGCGGTGTCAAAATTTCTCCGGAATTTGTTCAGAAGTTCCTCAATGAATCCTTCAAGAAATTCCTCTACAAGTTCATTTGGAAGTTCATCAAGAAATTCCTCTGGACACACCTCCAGATTTCCTCCGGAAATAGCTCTGGGAAGTTTCTCCAGAAATTCTTGCAGAAGGTGCTCCAGGGATGTCCCGGAAGTTTCTCCAAAATTTCGATTGGAAATACTTCCAGGAATTCCTCCTAAAGTTCTTGAAGGAATTCTTCCGGAAGTTCCTCCAGGAATTCCTCCGGAAGTTCCTACAGGAATTCCTCCAGAAGTTCCTCCAGAAGTTCCTCCAGGAATTCCTCCGGAAGTTCTTGCAGGAATTCAAGACAATATTTTTAAAACGACTTATCGTCGTTCAAACGTCGATTTGACGAATCTGATAGCACTTCGACGCAAACCAACGCTTTGAAAATTTTGTCTTCAATTCCTCCGGAAATTCTTCCAGAAGTTCCTCCAGAAGTTCTTCCAGGAGTTCCTCCGGAAGTTCTTCCAGGAGTTCCTCCAGAAGTTCTTCCAGGAGTTCCTCCGGAAGTTCTTCCAGGAGTTCCTCCGGAAGTTCTTCCAGGAGTTCCTCCGGAAGTTCTTCCAGGAATTCCTCCGGAAGTTCTTCCAGGAGTTCCTCCGGAAGTTCTCCCAGGAGCTCCTCCAGAAATTCTTCCAGGAGTTCCTCCGGAAGTTCTTCCTGGAGTTCCTCCGGAAATTCTTCCAGAAGTTCCTCCGGAAGTTCTTCCAGAAGTTCCTCCGGAAGTTCTTCCAGAAGTTCCTCCGGAAGTTCTTCCAGAAGTTCCTCCGGAAGTTCTTCCAGAAGTTCCTCCGGAAGTTCTTCCAGAAGTTCCTCCGGAAGTTCTTCCAGAAGTTCCTCCGGAAGTTCTTCCAGAAGTTCCTCCGGAAGTTCTTCCAGAAGTTCCTCCGGAAGTTCTTCCAGGAGTTCCTCCGGAAGTTCTTCCAGGAGTTCCTCCGGAAGTTCTTCCAGGAGTTCCTTCGGAAGTTCTTCCACGAGTTCCTCCGGAAGTTCTTCCAGGAGTTCCTTCGGAAGTTCTTCCAGGAGTTCCTCCGGAAGTTCTTCCAGGAGTTCCTCCGGAAGTTCTTCCAGGAGTTCCTCCGGAAGTTCTTCCAGGAGTTCCTCCGGAAGTTCTTCCAGGAGTTCCTCCGAAAGTTCTTCCAGGAGTTCCTCCGGAAGTTCTTCCAGGAGTTCCTCCGGAAGTTCTTCCAGGAGTTCCTCCGGAAGTTCTTCCAGGAGTTCCTCCGGAAGTTCTTCCAGGAGTTCCTCCGGAAGTTCTTCCAGGAGTTCCTCCGGAAGTTCTTCCAGGAGTTCCTCCGGAAGTTCTTCCAGGAGTTCCTCCGGAAGTTCTTCCAGGAGTTCCTCTGGATGTTCTTCCAGGAGTTCCTCCGGAAGTTCTTCCAGGAGCTCCTCCGGAAGTTCTTCCAGGAGTTCCTCCGAAAGTTCTTCCAGGAATTCCTCCAGAAGTTCCTCTAGGAATTCCTCCGGAAGTTCCTCCAAGAATTCCTCCTGAAGTTCTTTTAGGAATTCCTCCAGGAATTCCTCCGGAAGTTCCTTCATGAATTCCTCCAGGAATTCCTCCAGGAATTCCTCCGGAAGTTCCTTCATGAATTCCTCCAGGAATTCCTCCGGAAGTTCCTTCATGAATTCCTCCAGGAATTCCTCCGAAAGTTCCTCCGAAAGTTCCTCCAGGAATTCCTCCGGAAGTTCCTCCAGGAATTCCTCCGGAAGTTCCTCCGGAAGATCCTCCAAGAATTCCTCCGGAAATATGGTGGTAATAGCTTGTATCGAAATGAAAATTAAAGCTCGAATTAAAAAAAAAGTTGCACCAATGCACTCAGATATCGATTGCTTTGATTAAGTTTCAATGCATTTTATTCGCAAACTTCAATTTTCATTTCAATACGAGCTGTTACCACCACAATCTCGCTCACTTCTACTCTCTCATTTTTACTCTTGTAGATTTACTTTTTTTTTACTTTTTTTAAGCTCTCCGTCCATCACTACCAAAGGCCAATCTGTTTTGTTTTCTTTCTTCCATTTTTTTTTGTTTTTTTTTATCATCTTGTACTCTTGCTTCTCCGTCTATTTCCACCGGAGAGCAGTTCTCATTTTTTTTTGCATCGCTTTTTTTCGTATTCATTTCTTACGTTTTTTTTGTTCTCCTCCTTCATCTCTTTTACACAAAAAATATCGCTGCACGGCTAGCTTCTAACTGCGCCATGTCGCGGCTGAGCAAATATCCTTAGGACATCTGTCGAATAACTGAATGGTCATGGGCTGTGTACTAGCAAGTATGTCTGTAGGGATTGAGACGGGTATGATAAAATATATAAAATGAATAAAAGGGCATATACATTGGTGATGAGTGCCAGATGCGAGGGTGACAGATGAGCGAAGTTAGCCTTCAGTTTTGTGATGTATTTCGCGGGAAGAAGTAATGCTTCCGAGCTGCTGCGGATCGAGCAGCAGCTGGAGACGGCTGATTCGGATGAGGCCGTCTCCTCCGAACACGACATTGGCCAAGTCAGTTTGCTGTGACCAATGTGACGCTCCCAATAAGCTCGGTCATTCGCGAAGAAGAAAATTAAAACCGCGTTTGTTTTGGTGAAAAAAAAGGCCGTGTGTTTAGATTCTCACGAGCAAATGTGTCGGTTTGAGGTTGTGGAAGGAAGGTAAACACATCACGAAGCGAACATTAGTGTACGTGCGCTAAACGTCATTCATTCAGTTTGGTACACTCAGAAAAAAATATTTTTGCAAAAGCAAAAGTGACACTCAAAAAAAATTATATGTTTGTATTGTATTACACTAAAAAAAAGTGAAAGTGCGTTCTATGATACTGAAAATTGAGAGAAAATTTGAAAACCAAAATTCTATTACACTCGAAAAAATTGTGAAAATTATTAAACGATGTTTGTGAAACAGAATTATTTTAACTTTTTTAATCAAATTATTTTTAGAGTCGGTATCTGATAGAGTGAACAATCATTCCCTCGAGAGGGTATCCCTGATAGGATAAACAATCATTCCCCTGAGAGGGTACACAAGCATTCCCCCGAGAGGGTAAACAATAATTCCCCCGAGAGGGTATCCCTGATAGGGTAAACAATCATTCCCCTGAGAGGGTACACAAGAGTTGACTGCATTCCGAGATCAGTGTTTGACTTGAGTTCAATGTTAGAAAATGTAAACAAAAAGTGAGAATAAGTTAGCAAAGAGTTTTGTAGAATGTTGTTTATGATTTTTTTCTGATTTTGATGCAAGATTGATGTTCTAGAGCCTGGTAAGCTCTATCCATGACTGCATTCCGAGATCAGTGTTTGACTTGAGTTCATTGTTGCGTAGAATGTTGTTTATGATTTTTTTTTTATTTTGATCCAAGATTGATGTTCTAGAGCCTGGTGAGCTCTATGCATGACAGCACTCCGAGATCAGTGTTTGACTTTAGTTCAGTGTTAGAACATGTAAACAAAGAGTGAGAATAAGTAAGCAAAGTGTTGCGTAGAATGTTGTTTATAATTTAATTTTTCTGTTTTTGATGCAAGATTGATGTTCTAGAGCCTGGTAAGCTCTGCATGACTGCATTCCGAGATCAGTGTTTGAATTGATTTCAGTGTTAGAAAATGTAAACAAAGAGTGATAATAAGTAAGCAAAGAGTTTCGTAGAATGTTGTTTATGATTTTATTCTGATTTTCATGCAAGATTGATGTTCTAGAGCCTGGTAAGCTCTATCCATGATTGCATTCCGAAGTCAGTGTTTGACTTGAGTTCTGTGTTAGAAAACGTAAACAAAGAGTAACAGTAAGTAAGCAAAGAGTTGCGTAGAATAGACTTTTTTTTCTGATTTTGATGCAAGGTTTATGTTCTAGAGCCTAGTAAGCTCTGCATGATTGCATTCCGAGATCAGTGTTTGACTTAAGTAAGAATAAGTAAGCAAAGAATTGCGTAGAATGTGTTTATGATTTTTTTTTTATTTTGATCCAAGATTGATTTTTTCGAGCCTGGTAAGCTCTATCCATGACTGGATTCTGAGATTAGTGTTTGACTTGAGTTCAGTGTTAGAAAGTGTAAACAAAGAGTAAATTCAACTAAGCAAAGATTTACGTAGAATGTTGATAATAATTTGGTTGAAATTATATGTTTCGGTGTGGACTTCATTTGAAATTTTTAATTGTGGGTTAGTTTTGTAAGCATGATTTGAGCACTTTATATAAAGATCGGATTGAAACTATGTGAAAAACAAATCGTGTAGAATTAGAAAACACTTATAGGTGAGCAGAAAAATGAAAACTTGTCGAGATTATTTGTTTAACTTTTTTTGAATTATTTGCGAATCTCATAAATGTCACAGTTCTCCGTTTGATCAAAACTTTAAAGCTGGTGCTGAAAAAAAAATTACTATAAAACAGCAACATGAATAAGACAGTAGAACAAAATAATAATAATAAAATTGTAAGAGAGTAGAACAGGAGGAAGATGTAGGGATTGAGACGGGTATGATAAAATATATAAAATGAATAAAAGGGCATATACATTGGTGATGAAATCGATTGATCAAGTTTCAATGCATTCAAATAATTCATACTTTTATTCGCAAATTTCAATATGAGCTGTTACCACCACAGGAAGATCCTCCAGGAATTCCTTCGCAAGTTCTTCCAGGAATTCCTTTGGAAGTTTCTCCAGAAATTCCTCCGGAAGCTCCTCCAGGAATTCCTCCGGGAGTTACTCCAGGAATTCCTCCAGAAATTCCTCTAGGAATTACTCCAGAAGTTCCTCTAGGAATTACTCCGGAAGATGCTCCAGGAATTCCTCTGGAAGATACTCCAAGAATTCCTCCGGAAGATACTCTTGTCATCCAGAAATTCCTTCGGCAGGTCCCCAAGGAATTCTTTCGGCAGGTCCTCAAGGAATTCCTTCCAAAGGTCCTCCAGGAATTCCTTCGGAAGTTCCTCCAGAAATTTCTCCGGAAGTTCCTCCATGATTTCCTTAAGAAGTTCTTACAGGAATTCCTTCGAATGTTCCTCCAGAAATTTTTCCGAAGGTTCCACCATAAATTAGGTTGGAAGTTCCTCAAGGAATTCCTTGGAAAGTTTCTCCAAGAATTCTCCCCGGAATTCCTAATTAGGTTAATAAATATATAAATTAAATAAATTAGGTTGGAAGTTCTTCAAGAAATTCTTCGGAAGTTTTTTCAGGAATGCCTCCAGAAGATCCTCAGGAAGTTATTCCACCGCGTTACCGAACTTGTTTGCTTTTACCAAAATTTCAGCTTAGTACCGAAATGGATTATACAGCTCTTTTATATTTTGACTGGTAATCTTTTGAACAGTTTTCTATAAATTATTTTAAAAAATCACCAAACTTCAGTAATTTCAGTTAGTTTCCAATTAACTTATGAAAAATTACCGAAACATCCGTAATTTTTCAGACCACCGATCTTTTTAGTAAAACTAAATTACCGAATTTCGAGTCTCTGTTGAAGTGTGTATATCTGCAATTCTCCCGGCAAATCTCCTGTCTGTTCTTCCTCTAGTTCCTCCAGAAGTTTCCCCGGAAGTTACTTCAAGCATACTTCTATAAGTCCCTCTATTTCTCGAAAAACCCAAGTAACATTTTAAGTTTTATAACGCTCTCAAAAGCCACAATTTACTCTACAAAAGTGTTATAAAACAGGTGTTTCTTTAGGTTTACTCCAAAAAGTAATATGAAATTCCCTCAGGAGTTTCATAAGGTTTGCTCCACAGAAAAATCTTCCAGGAACTCGTCCGGTATATTCCTCCAGACAAAGTTCCCGATTGAATATTTGTGGGATTATTCGAAAAAGTTTTTAAAAGATTTCTAGAAACAATTCCTGAAGGATTTCCTTAGGAAACTCCTGAAGAAACTCGCGAAGAAATTTTTGGTTCAAATCCCAAATCATAGAATAAAGTCATGGGGGAACTTTCGATGAAATTTCTGATTTATTTCTCAGTGGGCATCCTGGAGGAATTCTCGAAACAAAATTCGAAACAAGTTTTTAGAAATTTTCTCATTATTTTCTGGAAATATTCTCAAAGGAATTACTTAGGCTGCGTCTCATTTCCTGATGAAAAATCAAATCAAACTTAAAAGTGATGGTTCAAAAATAAAAAATCAACCGGTCATAAAAATCACAGGAGCTTTCCAATGAGACCGATAAGATATCTGTCAAAAACATGTTGATGTCTGTCAAAAGTAATCTTGTTGTGTGAGTGTTATTTGGAAATTATTGAACTGTCACTTTTAATTTCGGTTCACTTCGGGAAATGAAACGCCGCCTTGAAGAAAATATTGTATGTGTGCGAGCAAACTTTTAAATCAAAATCAGCTCAATTCTAATTACAGTTATGGGCATTCTGCATACATAGAAGTAGAAAAAAGTAATATGAACTTGACTAAAAATATGTATTTTCAATAGAATTACCTTACCAGAAAAAATGCTCTTTTAATAAAATGTATGGAACCCAATAAACTATTGGTGGTTAGCCGTCGGCGTGGAAAAAAAGTATCCGGCAGCGTGAAGAATTTTTATGCGGCGGCGCGCCGACTCATTTTCGACGGCGGCGGCGGCGTAAGAAAATCAACGGCGGCGCACAGGTCTAATCCAAAGCTAATAAAAGTCGGTGAACGTTGTATATCGCATCCCTAAATAGTCCATTAATTGTTTTTAGGGCCAGCTTTATAATTAGAATACCTTATTTGGAAGATTTCTAAAATTTCCCAAATTTCTTCAAAAACAAAAAAAGTTGAAGAATTTAAATGATTCAAATCCTTCTACTACTCGTAGGTCAAGTCCCACTCAAATCAAATAAAAAATCTCCATCTTGCTTTACAAATTGTTTGTCCGACAAATTTATGTCCCTTTTATGTCGGAAAACCCTCGAACCCAACAATTCCTCCCATCAAACAGCAACAAGATTGAATTTCCTTCCGTGAAAGAGACACTTTGGACGTGTTTTAATTATAGGTGAAGGTACCTTCCTTTGTGTGCCACAGCGTTGATAGAGTACGGCAGTTGGCATCCATATTAAATTGTGCTGCGCTCCGAAGCCGCCTTCAGCGGAGCAAAAGGTGAAATATATCACTCACCGGTCATTTAGATAAACACTTGACTGCTTTAGAGTACGATGATGGTCGCACGATGATGATGAAGCGGATGATAATTATTAGCCGGCATTTTTCTGCGTATCGGTTTTCCAAACAATGATCATGGTTATTTAGATTAAAGCTGGAGAGAGGGTCAGGGAGGCTTCTGTTTTCTAATTCTTATACAAATGTGGGCCTCGTCTTGCTATTAGTAGAGAAGTGTGGAACAATATGCTCTCTACTCTGGACACATGTTCGACATTTTCTCCGATATTCAATCAATCTAGTGTCAAGCAATACTCTGTTAAACCATTAGTCAGAAAACCTCAACTCATGTACTATGTTATGACTTGCAATAAAACGACTTTTTTTATAATCGTTGTCCTGGATCTCATAGATGAACAAAATTAGCCCACTCTTAAAAAGCACTTGTCAAAGCATTAACCATCATCTGGAACCGTTTTAGCATTAATAGAAGATTTAGTTTTCTTAAGCCAATTTTTGGCTGGGAGGAGTATCCAACAACACGTGCTTTTTTGATAATTTTCATGTCATTTCAGACCAGCTCCCCTCTCACTTTGTCATATTTCAGCGGCGACGATGATCGCCGCGGCTGTTGCTCTTTATTCACTTTTTGTTTGATATTACGTGCGGAAATTTGCTCAATACAGCCGCAAAGTTATTAATAAGCGTACTTTATTTATAGCTGCGGGGAGCAGTCGCGCGGCGGCCTTCACTCGTTCGCAGTGGAAAAATCAATGCAGCCATGATCGGGCGCGCGCATAAACGATCGTGCCGCTTCCAATAAATAATGCCGAGGATGATTAAATAATTTCGAAGAATCTCATTTTGGAACATGGTATTTTTAAAGCCGCATATTATTGCAATTGGAAACAGTTAGTCTATTTTAAGTGGCCAATTACGTACGTATGCTTGAGCAATGAACATTGTGCTACGGAAAAGCATTCTAGGATTTAGACTAATTGCGAACAGGACTAAATGATATATGACATGTGGTACGATAGTAGTGAAAAGATAGTCAACTACCGAAACCCATAATTGTCATAATTCCATAGTCCAAGCTAGTCAATGGTTACTGAAGCTGCCAAAATCCTACTTTATATTATAATTACAAAAAATCACCAGACTGGGTGACTGATAGCTGAGTTTATTCAAGCAATGATGGATGGGTTGTAGTTTTATGCACAATTACAGCGCAGCGTGAAATCATTTTACATTAAGTATGACTGGCGCTCGTCGTCATAAATTTGTACGGTATATTTGAAATGTGTTATAATGCCAGTTGGATCTAAAGAGGTGGACCAATAATATAATTTTCATTATAAGTGAATGTAGTAGATACTGGTCCGGTTCATCATCTTATAACTCTTTTAATCATCCTATCAAAAATAAAAGAAGGGAAAAACGATCAGTATGTTGTGTTTTTAGAAACTCATACGCTTTACAGCTAAATGATATTGGTCTTTATTTAGATTTTTTGGACTACAAAAAAAGAAAGAAGGATTTTTTTTCGCGATTATGACAAAAACCAGTACATTTACTAGTACTAGTCAATCTTTTCTCAATCTGGAGTACATGTTCCCCTGGGGGTACCTTCACTGACCCTAAGGGGTACCTCGGACAAAAATGCGTAAAGGTGGATGTATTAGAATTAAAAAAAAACTGATTGATACAGTTTTGATAATTGTATAGTTTTTTTATTCCAAAACTTTGTATTGTACATAATATGCCGATCATTAAATCAAAACCTTTTGAATCCTATCCACTACATCCAGCACAGTGTATGAAGGGCTGTGGGATAAAAGATCAAAAGGACAAAACATTGTGTAAGTAAAATGTTGAATCTTTCGGAACAATGTTGTGCTGAATCATTTTCAGACGATTTATTTATTTATTATCAGACTAAGGCCGGAATGGCCTGTGCTGTACATAAAAGACTTCTCCATTCAGCTCGGTCCATGGCTGCACTTCGCCAACCACGCAGTCTGCGGAGGGTCCGCAAATCGTCCTCCACCTGATCGATCCACCTTGCCCGCTGTGCACCTCGCCTTCTTGTTCCCGTCGGATCGTTGTCGAGAACCATTTTCACCGGATTACTGTCCGACATTCTGGCTACGTGCCCGGCCCACCGCAGTCTTCCGATTTTCGCGGTGTGAACGATGGATGGTTCTCCCAACAGCTGATGCAACTCGTGGTTCATTCGCCTCCTCCACGTACCGTCAGCCATCTGCACCCCACCATAGATGGTACGCAACACTTTCCTTTCAAAAACTCCCAGTGCGCGTTGGTCCTCCACGAGCATCGTCCAGGTCTCGTGTCCGTAGAAAACTACCGGTCTCATAAGCGTTTTGTAGATAGTCAGTTTGGTACGGCGGCGAACTCTATTCGATCGGAGCGTCTTGCGGAGTCCAAAGTACGTACGATTTCCAGCCACTATGCGCCTCCGAATTTCTCTGCTGGTATCGTTATCCGCGGTCACCAGTGAGCCTAAGTACACGTATTCTTCAACCACGTCGATTTCGTCACCACCGATAGAAGCTCGTGGTGGGTGGCTTGCATTGACCTCTCTTGAGCCTCTTCCTATCATGTACTTCGTCTTCGACGTGTTGATGACTAGTCCAATCCGTTTAGCTTCGCTTTTCAGTCTGATGTAGGCTTCCTCCATCCTCTCAAAGTTACGTGCCATGATATCAATGTCGTTGGCGAAACCAAATAACTGGACGGACTTCGTGAAAATCGTACCACTCGTGTCAATCCCTGCTCTTCGTATTACTCCCTCCAGAGCGATGTTGAATAGCAGACACGAAAGACCATCACCTTGCCGTAACCCTCTACGCGTTTCGAAGGGACTCGAGATTGCCCCTGAAACTCGAACTACGCACATCACCCGATCCATCGTTGCCTTGATCAACCGTATCAGTTTATCCGGAAATCCGTTTTCGTGCATTAGCTGCCATAGCTGGTCCCTATCGATTGCATCATATGCGGCTTTGAAGTAGATAAATAGATGATGTGTGGGCACGTTGTATTCGCGGCATTTCTGCAATACCTGACGTATGGCGAACACCTGGTCTGTGGTAGAGCGTTCTCCCATAAATCCCGCCTGGTACTACCCCACGAACTCTCTTGCAATTGGTGTTAGTCGGCGGCATAAAATTTGGGAGAGTACCATGTGAGCGGCGTTCAGCAATGTGATTGCGCGGTAGTTGCTACAATCCAGCTGATCGCCCTTTTTGTAGATGGGACACACGACACCTTCCATCCACTCCTGCGGCAGAACCTCATCCTCCCAAACCTTGGTAATCACCCAGTGCAGCGCTCTAGCCAGTGCTTCACCACCGTGTTTAAACAGCTCTCCTGGTAGTTGGTCAACTCCAGGGGCTTTGTTGTTTTTCAGCCGGCCGATCTCCTCCTGGATTTCCTGGAGATTCGGAGCCGGAAGTCGCATGTCCTGCGCGCGTGCTCCTAGGTTCATTACCATACCGCCACCGTTGTCTGCCATATCGCCATTCAGGTGCTCTTCGTAGTGCTGCCGCCACCTTTGGATCACCTCACGCTCGTTTGTAAGAAGGTTCCCGCTTATGTCCTTACACATATCGGGCTGTGGCACGTGGCCCTTACGTGAACGGTTCAACTTCTCATAGAACTTTCGTGCGTTATTAGCGCGGTACAGTTCCTCCGTCTCCTCACGGTTTCGATCTTCCTACTGGCGCTTTTTCCTCCGGAAAATCGAGTTTTGTCTGTTCCGCGCCCGTTTGTATCGTGCCTCGTTCGCCCTCGTGCGGTGTTGCAGCAATCTCGCCCATGCTGCATTCTTCTCCTCAACTAACTGCTCACATTCGCCGTCATACCAGTCGTTTCTCTGATCCGGAGCCACCGTGCCTAGTGCAGCGGTTGCGGTGCTTCCAATGGCGGATCGAATATCTCTCCAGCCATCTTCAAGAGATGCTGCGCCTAGCTGCTCTTCCGTTGGGAGTGCCACTTCCAGCTGCTGCGCGTAGTCTTGGGCTAGTCTACCGTCTTGTAGCCGCCCAATGTTTAGCCGCGGCGGACGACTCCGACGCGTGTTGATCATCGTCGAGAGTTTTGAGCGCAGACATACTGCAACGAGGTAGTGGTCGGATTCAATATTCGAACTGCGGTAAGTGCGTACGTTCATGATGTCGGAGAAGAATTTACCGTCGATTAGAACGTGGTCGATTTGGTTTTCCGTCCCTTTTTAGGTGATTTCCATGTGGCCTTGTGGATATTCTTGCGGGGAAGAAATTGCTTCGGACTACCATTCCGCGGGAGGCTGCAAAGTTTATGCATCGTTGGCCGTTGTCGTTCGATACGGTATGCAGACTATCTGGTCCGATGATCGGTCTATACATTTCCTCCCTTCCTACCTGAGCGTTCATGTCACCGATGACGATTTTGACGTCCCACAGTGGGCTTCCATCGTATGTCTGCTCCAGCTGCGCATAGAACGCTTCTTTCTCGTCGTCGGATCTCCCTTCGTGTGGGCAGTGCACGTTGATGATGCTATAGTTGAAGAAACGGCCTTTAATCCTCAGCTTGCACATCCTTGCGTTGATTGGCTGCCACCCAATCACGCGTTGGCGCATCTTACCCAGCACTATGAAGCCGGTTCCCAGCTCGTTGGTGGTGCCACAGCTTTGGTAGAAGGTAGCCGCCCGATGCCCGCTTTTCCACACTTTCTGTTTCTGTTTTCCAGGCGGCTTATTGGGCCTGCGCAAACCTCCAGTCTCGTCGGAGGGCCACGTGTCAGGGCTGTTTATAGCGTCCCACCTAACACCAGGACTTGGGCCTGTGCGCTTTGAGCAGCTCACGGTCGCTTTGGTGGGGCCTACTTGCGAATACATGCACCTTTTTATAGGAATTTGACAGGGCCCACTGTCAAACCCCACCACATCCTAGGCAAGCCCCACAACTTGCAGATGGCCTGGGGAGGGATCGTCAAGCCCTTGGACATAGTCCCTGCTGCCTGGCGAGTTTTTATCAATGGGATAATTTAAAAGTAAGATCGCGTGTAAGTGTTAATCAACCCAGATTGTTTGAAAATTTGATTTTTCCCATCCCTGGTCCATGAAACATGAAGGCTTTTTCTGAAAAGCTCAGTAGCTTCTTTGCAACCCAGGTAACCAGTGAGCATTAAATAAAGCATTTAAGTGGCATTATATACGCCTTAACGGCAAAAAATTAAATGCCAATAAGCCCTATAGTCGACTTTAATGCTATTTTAATACAGGTTTTGGCCCAATACATGGCTTCTTAAATGTCCAAAGGCATGCTAGCGGTACGTAAGGATAAACCATTTGGAACATTCTTCTCAAAAAAAATCTTCGACCGATGGACTGCGTTGATGAATGAACAAATACCTACAAGGTGCACTTGGGGTGATATCATGACAAGATTACCATTGGACGAAAATGGTTAGGAAGGAATACAATTTGGTAATGCATGTGACGGTATGAAGAACAACTTCGGCAAGATTTTATATGTTTTCATAATTTATATCAACCTTAATCATTATAGCAAATGCATTAAATCTTGCATTGAATACTAAATGTTTATAATATTCATATGCCATGTTTTTTGTTTTCAGATTCAGAGTTAGATTATTATTTATATGCTTTCCTTTTTGTGTCCTTGTGCACCGACATGGTGTTCAATAGTATAGAATTTTTCTAAATTATTCCTATCGTAATATGTAGTATGAATTCTTCAACGAATAATGCGATAGCTATGTGCTCTAGCTCGGGAATCGTGTCTACCACCATTTATGTCGTCAAATCCACCCGATCATTCCATAAGATTCAATATGTTTCGTATCCAATGCGTATCCATTACAAAAAATACGAATCAAACTTTGCTTTATGGAATATAAAAAGTCAGCATCTCATTTTCTGAATATTATCAACAGTTACAGATACAGTTAGATCAAGATATTTCGTTAGTTGAAAAAGTCAATGTAAGAAGCGATATCTGTTTTAAAAATCACTGCTGGACGAAGGTGGTTTAAAAAAGTTTTGTTTTAAATTTATTTAACTCATTGTGACAATATTAATGAGCAAGATAATACTAAGAAATGCACCCAATGTCTTAGAAAGGATTAGATTACTGAATCACTTTCCGTATATGAACACATTGTACTCGGTGGTATTCAGGAGTAATCTGCCAAGTTGTCTGAGTACTTTCTTCTTCTTCAATGTCTCAACCAGTATTGAGGGCCGCACAGCAAATATATACGAACTCTGATATTATTATTTTATTATTTAGTATTATTTGATGAATATCTTCCTTTTATTCAATCTGGAGTAGGAACCATTAATATGTACAGTCAGTATAAGCTAAGCTAAGCTAAGCTTATTCCGAATTTTATCCAAATCCAATCCCTTTTCATTTCAAACCCAAGCCACATCTTATCAAATTCGGACCATATCCAATACTAACCTTGTCCAAATCCGATCAATATGTTTTTTAAATTCAATAATCCAATCCAAATCGGATCTATTTCAATTCCAAATTAACTTTAATCGAAGCCATCCATTCATATCCATTCCAAATTCCATCAAATTCTAATCCATTTTAAATCTATTCCAGACCCATTCCAATCCAATTCAAATATAATCCAAATCCTTTTCAAATTCGATCTAAATCCTATTCAAACCTGTTCCAAATCCAATCCAAATTTCAAATTCAAGTCAAATCCAATTCTGATCCAATCATTCATTCCAAAGCCAATCCAATTCAAATGCAATACGAAGTCAATTCAAAGTTTAATTAAATTCCAAACCAAACCCAATTCCAGTCCAAACCAATTCCAACCCAAAACCATTCCTAATATACTCCAGAATAAACCTAAACCAAATTCAATCCAAAACTAATCTAAAGTCAATCCAAATGCAATGAAACCATTCCAAATCCAATCTGAAGCCAATTTTAATCTATTCCAGTTCTATTTCGAAATCTTTCTAAATACAATCGAAACCTAATCCAAATCCATTTTAAGTTCAATCCACATGCATTGCGAATTCATTTTAAATCCAATCCAATTTCAATTCATTCCTAATCTAATTCAAACAAAATCCAAAATTGAATCCAAATCCGTTCGAAACCCAATTAAAACCTAATGTAAGTTCAATCCAGATCCATTTTAAATCCAATTCTAATCCATTCCAAGTTAGAAATGTATCCTCAAACCGAACAAAAAATCACCTCGGCTTAAGAACGTTTAGCCGCACCGTGCTGCCGAAAAGCCAGGAGCTAAGTATGGAAATAATCCTTCATCGTTAATATACAAATTAATTTTAATCAAAACGCTCATGTTATTATCTATGATACTGCCATTCGTCCTTTTATTACATCTTTTCAGAAACCCAGAAGTCTATTTATCGATCTTTGAACCAGAATGAAGAATAATCCGAACTATCGGTTTTCTATCTCTGAAGACAGCATAAATCCAAAACTAGCTGGTGTTGAAGAAAGGTCCTCCTTCATCCAGGACATGCGAATTGAAACTTGGTGAGAGAATTCCATTATATATATTATATATACATTTACCAAATTATATTGAAACCATATGATTATTACCAAACAAAAAAAACATCAGGGCACCCGATTGAAGCGATTTGGATAGGAAGAGTGGAATCGCCAACTTCCTATTGTTAACATCTCGTGGATAAAGGGCGGGCTCTTCTCCCCATCTATTGGGTCAATCTGAGAAACGAGGGCTAGATTATAATATTGTATGTACGAACTTTCTTCTGGAAGGAGATTCTCTATTCACCCCGTGGATTCGCATAAGCGTCTCTGCTTATGGAACCACCCCACCCATTTTGACCCTTTATACAGGAGTTTGATGAAATACAAACAATCAAAGCGTTTGTCAGATATGGCCAGTGCTACCGGCAGGTGCCTTGCTACAATAGATGGTAGTATCATCATCATCATCATCATCAATACATGGCTTCTTAAATGCTGTATCCTACTTTATCGATAAAGTAGAACATTTGCTAAGTAGCATTTTTTCAGCATCCGAAATGTTGAATAAATGCTTAATTTTAAAAACAAGAAAAAACAAGTTTTTTTCAGTGACATTTTTTCTAATTCTATTTGCACATAGCTTTTTTTCATATTATATCGGTTATTGTATTTTCATATTCAAATGGAACACAATTTTTTACTCTCTTCGAGCGGGATTCGAACTCCCGCTCTTGTCAACCGACGCTGTAGTTGTCATCGCCCTTACCAACTGGCCCATAAGAGAGAGATGGTAGTGGGAATAATTTTGCCTAACATAAACATTACGCCCTTTCAGGAACATTGAAACTTAATCTAACTTATCTCAGAATGCAATCATCACAAACGTCATACCCAGGTGCAATGAAACAGCTACAGTAGTGCCACTTTAAAGCATCCATCGAACATAGTGCAATGGAATAATAAAATGTAGATAAACTATGTAATTAGTGATAGGGTTAGGTTAACGACAAGTACTTCTGTCAGTGGTCGAAATGGAAAAAAAAACATTTTGCTGGTATTGATTATGAGTTTAATGCTCGTTGTCTCCCTCTTAAAAGGTCCAAAAGCCTCTTCCGGCGATCAATGCCGATAATATGGATATCGTCCGCAAAGCCTAGAAGCATATGCGATCTTGTGATTAATGGTGATTAATTCTTTGCACACTAGCTCTCCTAATCGCTTCCTCAAGCGCTATATTGGACAGTAAATTCGAGGGATGATGCACCCTGCTTTAATCAATCTAAGGTTACAAATGATATCGAAGTTTTATCCGCAACCCTTCCACATGATTTCGATACGTCTAACGTAACACGAATCAGTTCATCAGTTTCGCCAGAAAGCCATGTTGTAGCATAATTTGCCATAATTCATTTCGTTTTACTGAATCGTACGCTGCCTTGAAATAAAGAATGATGTGTTTGCAAGTTGTATCGGAATTTATAGAGGATTTGTTTATCCATACTGTTCTACAACTGTTTTTATTTGACCAGTTCTATCCAGAGTTTAAGTTCAAATATAGTACCACGGAGCATTACGAAAACATTATTCTATGAAGTGGCCTTACTGTTAATATCTAAATACATATCTTTAAAACAATGGAATAAAATTTCTTTCGACTGAAGTACCTTCTCTATTGGACTCTATTGGCCAATCGCTTCCAGTCGCCCTAGTCACCTTTCGCTCAAATGCTCCGACAGCTCCGATCAGCTTTAACTTTAATGTCCAAGTTTCATCTTACTCATTCATGGGTCTTGAGCACACCTAGAAGTACATAGGGCCAACGTAAAAGATCTTCATCCTGAGCGGCTGTACGTTTTACCCTTGATCTGAACAGATTAGATTTGTATATACTTCGTAATTTTTTTTTGTCTTGGTTGACACGAGTCCCTGGGTCTTGTAACATTCGTAAAATGTTCCAACCAAAAAGGACTCTATTTTGGTGTCAGTATTGAGAACAAAAATTACAAATAAATATCGCTGAAAGTAAATGTAAATATCACGCAAGAACTTGATTTTGATTATATACATTCTCTAATTATTTTGAGCAATAAAGTACACCCTTACAAAAATAAAAAAAAGGAAGTAATAGATTGCAACGAGATATTCGAAATTGCATGTAGCTAGGTTCCACTGCTCGACTATATTACACCATCACAAATATCCAGCCGCTTGGAGCACGAGAGTATTTGTAACGGACAAAATCACGTGCCATACCTTCATACCGTACACCGAATGCTGTGGGCGGAATGGAATGGAAAAACCAGATCACAAGCCATACAAAACTGGTACCTATGGTCGATATAAGCACCCCACCGTCAATTTTCAAGTCTCTTAATTCCTGGGCAACACAGTTGGAAACAACCAGTTTTATAATCTAAAGTGATCGGCAAAAGTTCGTTATTCTGTTCTAGTGAACATACCACTCGCAAAATCCAGAATTGGATAAATCCGTATTCTTGTTCGTGAGACATTGAAGTGCTTTGGTGGCCACTTGGTGGAGGCTGGTCCTCCTTAATGCCAACGTGAGGCCAGCGAGTGAAGCGAGAGGTCGCCATCCAGGTCGAACGTTGAAAACGACACGTGGTGCAAGTGAGTGAACGGCAAAGGCAAGGTGCAAGAGCCGCGTAGTTCGGAAAATTCCTCTCAAGTGCAAGATTAGTGCCGATCGAGTGTTTCCGCTCCCAGGTGAAACTATTGGGTCGTCCATAACCATACGACCTCCCCCCCTAAAGCGTCGTTAGTACTACGACAGCCCTCCACGTTCCACGATCGGAACGGACCCCGGCCCGTTAAGGGTTGAGCGCTCCCAGTAACCCGGATCGAGAAACCGCCGTCGGCATCCAGAAGCGACACGTGACGACGAGAACACCAGCAGCAGTTAGTCGAGCGGTGAGTGGATTTAATAGTTTTTTTCAATAAATTTACAGTAAACTCTCAACAAAATTAGCTAGTTTTTTCAATATATTTCCTTCTACTTGGGTGTTAAAATTATATATTTTGCTATCGGTTCTTTGCGTGCACCGAAAGAAAGTTTTTCAGGTTGTGAAAAAAGGCAACAGGTGAGTTTTCCCCAGCACATTGTGCTGACCCTGAGTAATTGAAGAGGTGAGCTGGCTCGGGACGTAAGGACGTCCATGCCACAGACGCATGGGCGTCATTGGTAGTTACAGTCTGCCTCTGCACGGATGTTAGGCCGGATTCCATGCCAGAGCTTACTTGTAGTATATTTCGCAGTATACTTCGTACCCTCATTTCCTCTCTTGAATTGCAGTTGATATTGATTATAATAGCATCGTCAAGAAACTCAGCATTCAAGATCTGCCGTTCTGACGCCGCCAGGTCCGAATTGTAAAACGTGGACATCGATTAATGGATATTTCAGCTTCAGAGAGATTTCTTCTGTTCTGATCCACAACAAGTCTCATTGGCGCATAACAACACTGATTTTCCGTTAGAGTTGATGACGTTAGATGTAATTAAGCATAGCTCCGGAAGCTACAATTCTAAGATATGGTGGCAAAGAAACGGCACCATAATCAACAAATCTTCCATGTTCCTTGGTTTTGCGGCTGACATCGACATCAATAGTGGTGTAGATTGCAGAGAAATAGAAGAAGCCTTCGTGTCTTTTAAACAGTAGACTAAACCCCTAGACTGACCATAAAATCTGTCGATTATTTGGGTATTCGGTGGCTGGCGGGGCCCTCCTTAGCCGTGCGGTAAGACGCGCGGCTACAAAGCAAGACCATGCTTAGGGTGGCTGGGTTCGATTCCCGATGCCGGTCCAAGCAATTTTCGGATTGGAAATTGACTCGACTTCCCTGGGCATTAAAGCATCATCGTGATAGCCTCATGATATACGAATGCAAAAATGGTAATTTGGCTTAGAAACCTCGCAGTTAATAACTGTGGAAGTGCTTAATGAACACTAAGCTGCGAGGCGGCTCTGTTCCAGTGTGGGGATGTAATGCCAATAAGAAGAAGAAGGTGGCTGGCGGAACGAATGGCTAACGGCGTCGAACAAGATAGTACGAACAGTTGACCAATTTCCTCAGATTGTGGGTAGTAAAAGTTGAGGAAAAAAAAAGAAGTAGAAGTGAAAGTAGTGAGAATTGTAAAGTGAGAAACGAGAAGTGAGGAATAAGACATTGTTTACATCACATAAGAAATAGGAGGTGAGAGGTATGAAGGGTTGCACTTTTTGTCACGTTTGAAATTTAATTAGTTTTAACCAAAAGTCAAAATTATTATTTACGGAAAACAGTAAAAGCGCAAATTTCGTCCATTTCTTCAACGTTTAGAATAATTCTTATTTCATTTCTAACTCAAGAAAAAACTAAAAATACAAATGTCGCTCACCTGCATTAAAATATAAAGACATTTCTTAAACCACCCCAACTTTCAATATGTTGTGCATATGAAAAATAAAAAAAATTAAACATATTTTCTGCACCCACATATGTGGGACCTTCATCTTCATCTTCACGAAAATAATCAATTGGCAAAGACACCAAACAAGCAAACCAACTTATTCATCGACGCTCATATACTGCACTTAGCACACCGATTCATTAGAGCGATTCCAAGCAACAGCATCAAAATTTAAGAAAATTTTTAATTCATGATTTTCTATTGAGTTGAAACTTTGCACAGTTTTTCAATTTCATCTAAATCGTCATTTTTCGATATCAAATCTTCATATTGAGTCACGACTAACTTTTCAAAAGGGTGTATGTGAAAATGGTTCAAAAATATTTAAAAAGCTGCACAGCAAAAACGGAATGTTCGATTGTTATGATTTTTCAGCAAAGTTAGACAACTAAATGGTGATTCTTAAGAAAATGTGCACAGTAAAAAAATAAATTTTTGCCTTTAAAAATATCATTTTGTCACAAAAACTCAAATATCTCAAAACCCTATCTTTTTCGAACGTAATTTTTTTAGGAAAACGGTCCATTATATTAGCTATCTACCATAAAAATTTGGTGATGGTAAACTAATAAACAAAAAAGTTATGACATTTCAAACATTTCACAATTTTCACATATAGTAAACAAAAAAAATTTCCGTGTATTTTTTTTTTCAAGAATCGCAGTTTGATGCTGATTTTATTGTTAAGGGCCTTGCGTGAGTTAAACAAGTTGTTTGTATGATATTCCATATTTATGTATTCATCGATATTATGTATATTATATGTATAAATATTATATGTATAAATAAATAAAAATGAATTAATATTATCCTAAGTATTAAATTAAATGTGGCAGTTACACAATGTTGTTATAGAAACTCTAAGAGTTTTGGGTTTGAATTTTGGTATGGGTTATGATATCATGAAAACAGTTTATTAATACTTATTTTTATTTTTTATTCAAATTTTTAAAATATCGAGCACTTTTGAATTATTATCAGCACAGTTTGAGTATAGTTTTGCTTTAATTTTATTTTCCGACAATGGAATGAAACAGTGAAATTTTGGGTTCCTTGGATCGTTTTCGCGTTATTAAATTGCTCGCTGAGCTCTGAAGCCTTTATTTCGTACTCTTCAGTAGTAGTAAAACAAAATGATAATTTGGTTAAATCTTTTCTTTTCTACGATTTGCCCAATCAAAAGTTCTTTCGCAGTTTTAATTGGATGCTCACGTTCTTTGGCTGAACTTGCTCTGGTGGCCATGCGCGTTAGTGGTCCTCCAATAGCATCACAAGGCCCTTTGCCATGTTATGTAGCAAAAAATGCCATTCTGCATCAATTCCGTACATTGATTTAAATTGACATAGGCTCGAAAATTCTTACGATTTTTGTACTGCGACGCTGCTCCATCAGACATGAAATATATCTTTTTGACTTCTTTATGCTTATCAACGCGTAAAAAGTTAATCATTTTTTCAATGAACAAGTTTACGGATACTGAATCGTGTCTTAAATCTTCGGAAATTATAATAAAACTTAAGTGTTCAATTTGCGTACTTCCATTAAAATAAATAACGAATGGATGAATTGTAGCTTGTTGTACGTTCCAGTGATGGGACTGCACTTCATCTTGCAATACAAAGCTGTAATTTTCAGAAAAATCACAAATGACTAAAAATTCACCATTTTGTAATGTATTTTTCGTATTTTTTAAAAGCTGGATTGTTCTGTTTTAATGAAATCGTGAGGGATTAAACTTTCTAATTTCAAGCAAATGACACAAACTCATCTACAGGTTTTACAATAGTTTCTATGTCACACCTATCCGTGGTCACCCATTGCTCAAATGATAACTGATCAATATATTTTTCTTCAAACTCAGCGAATAAAGTATTTTCCAATGATGAAGAATCTGGACAATCCGAACAAGATCGTAGATAGCAATTTGATGTTGTATTTTCACACAAAAGACTACCAGTTAACATTTTAATATCCTTTGTTAAATTGATTCTTTTCAAACTATGTAAAATAAGATTAATATTCTCATTGGTTGTGCACACACACACATTATGTGTTCCTGAATTGGAAAGAAGCTTGGCCGAAGGCTTGCAAATGAGGAAAAACCTATTTTAATATTATCGTGAATTTCCTTGAAGCGTGTGTACGCTTCTTTCAAAGTCGTCATCATTAATCGTTTTTGGATTGCTTGACGCTTTCCATCTTTTTTACTGATACATAATCTTTTTGACCAGGCATAGCTCGACTTACTTCATCATCTTCAAAATATTGAACTACTATTTCTTTTGTCTCATCTGTTAATGCAGTACTAGACCTAGTATTTTTGGTTGAAAGACAGTTATTCTTCAATTGTTTTGCCTCTTTTACTGTATTTCTATTGGTTTTGAACTCATCAATGGCATCCTGAATAGACCACGAACTTGGCAGCATCGACAAAATCAATAATTTTTCTTTCCTTGTCGTGGCTGCATTCGAGAACCTTTCCTTCATATTTATAATTACCTCATCGTAGTCTGTATTTTCCACATCATCAGGTCCTAATTTGAAGAGGTTTCTTCGTACAGCTTCGTTTATTTCACGGTATTTTTCTCCGGGTAATAAACGTAGTCCATCTTACTCCATTTAATCGGAGTCACTTTTATCCCAGCTATGCCCTCGTTAAAGCGTTCGATGTTGACCTTTTGGATACACTCATCTTCCGATTGATTTGTTGAAACAGATTTCGCTGATGGTACGGTGGCAAGGCTCTCAGCACTTAATACTTCTGGTAATTCCTCAGTTGTTGTCGATACATCTGGCAATTTCTCAGTTGCTGTCGTTTTCGAACTTCCTGCGCTCTGCTCAACCGATGATATACAGATTGCTCTTTTGTCAACGTTTAGACGGCAGGACGTGCAAATGCGTAAATTTGTATTCAATGTGGACATTGGAGCATAACCAGTCGCTTTCAGTTTATCTATGGTGCTTTCGGTGAGATTTCGTAACTCTTTTGAACACTTTTTCCATCAAACGGCCTACAACAGTTGAGAAAGCGGCTACTCATGTTGTTCGTAATATTTCAATAAACAAAATCACTTTTAAGTTTTTACTGACTAGTTTGGTGTCATTTGCTTGACTGAAGAAAAAATTACTATAAGATCTTTAACAACCTTAGTAGTAGTAATTTTTTGCTTTTTCGTGAGCATTGTCATGGTATGTACCTATCATGCATTTGTTGTTGTTGAAGATACCCGTTTCCTCCCGATCATAAAGTCTATTCTCTAAGAGGTATATTTTTTGCAGGTAAACTATAGACGTACACGTGTATATAAATCTTTGATTTTGCAGCTTTTGTCTTAAAAATAACATTTCTGATATGTTTCTATCAACGTTATTATCAACAGGTTTCAACACTATTAAAAGAATTTTTCGCCATTCACGTGCAATGAAAATTATGACACTATCAATACTTTTGATCACAACACTGGATCGTGTCTAAGTTTCTTATAGATGCTATGAATAATTAAATCAAAATATCATGAAAACAACTTGTTTAAATCACGTCCCTTAACAATAAAATCTGCATCAAACTGCAATTCTCGAAATAACTTACACAGAAAAAAAATTTTTTTACTAAATGTGAAAATTGTGAAATGTTTGAAATGTCATAACTTTTTTGTTTATTAGTTTACCATCACCAAATTTTTATGGTAGATAGCTAATATAATGGACCGTTTTCCCTAAAAAATTACGTTCGAAAAAAGATAGGGTTTTGAGATATTTGAGTTTTTGTGACAAAATGATATTTTTAAAGCCAAAAAAATTTTTTTACTGTGCACATTTTCTTAAGAATCACCATTTAGTTGTCTAACTTTGCTGAAAAAATCATAACAATCGAACATTCCGTTTTTGCTGTGCAGCTTTTTAAATATTTTTGAACCATTTTCACATACACCCTTTTGAAAAGTTAGTCGTGACTCAATATGAAGATTTGATATCGAAAAATGACGATTTAGATGAAATTGAAAAACTGTGCAGAGTTTCAAATATTTTCGAAATGGTCGCTCAGGATCGACTGACATGCCCCCGTGGAATGCCTCATTAGCATTTTGCAGGCCTTGGAAAATTCGTTTAAAAACGAATGAATGCTTCGTTTTTAGCCCACAGTGAGGTTTTAATTTCGGTGCACCGATTGATGTTCGCTCGATGATGTGCTGCTTGCTGCACGAACAAGGGAAGAGGCAAATGCAAAGCATTCGTTTTGTATATTGAAACAGAGGAGTTTTGAACGTGGCAGCTTCACAAGCCGGGTAGCGCCGAGGCGACGTCGTTCAGTAGGGCAGTGTGAAATGAGGATGCTTCCTTCGTTCATCGGCAGTGTTTCAGATGCGAGTGGGTGTTGTGTAAATACAAAACCACATTAGCGAGAAAAAGAGAGAATGCATTATATACCTCTCTTTTACACATTCATTCCAACAGAAATGCGCAACTCAGTATAAGTGAGGAAAGAGAGTTTATTATTCTCTGCATTAGCGGGTGCTTGATTTCACTCTCCAACTGTTTCGTACAGCAGTGCCATATGGAGCGAGGAAGCATGAAATTGTTCTCTCATGAAGCTACCTTCCTCGGGAGTATATCTGGTGCCGAAGCATAAGCCTTCATCTTCATTATTGCTTCATTCATCCAAGCCCTGGCATTTTGTTTAACACTGCGATAGCACAGAAAAGTGCACGCAGCAATGTACGTGCAGCGCTGCGGCACTGAGCCATCATTTGCTACCGCTCAGATACGACGCAGAACCGAAGGCGCAGCCACTCGCAACGCAGCAGCTCTCACATAAAATGTTTAGTTGCTCACACAAACCTTTTCTCGCGCAGCGTCATGGAGCTTGGGGTGAGTGGCTGGTTTTGTTCGCAGTAGTGAGAAACAGCGTTCTACACACAAATTGTTGGAAGATGTGTGCTCTGCGTGGATCGTGCGTGTGCTATCCCAACTCTGGAAGTGCATCGAGGAGAAAAAAGTAAAGAGTGAAACGTGAGAAATGAGAAGAGAAAAGTGAAAAGTGTATAGTGCAAAGTGGAAAGTAACAAGTGAAAAGAGAAAAGTGAAAAGAGAAATGCGAAAAATGAAAAATGAAAAGTGAAAAGTGAAAAGTGACAAGTGAGAAGTCAAATGTGAGATAAACAATGTGATATTTGAAAATTGAGAAAGGAATACATATTTATTTCTTCCTCCATATTCCTTCTTCCTTCAACCTTTTAGCTCCTTCCTTCTGCCTTTTAGCTTATTTTTCTTCTTCTTCTTTTATTTTTCTCAACAATCAATCGGGCTTAGTTTTTTGCTGAAGAAGCTTATTTTTTTAAACAAACCTTTTATCAGCTTCCAATAATTGTTGAGTTATTTTTCTCCTTTCTCGTTTTTCTTTTTTACTCTTTCTTATATCCGTTTTTCTTTATCCTTTTTCCTTTTTGAATTTTGCCTTTTTCTTTTATAAGAAAATTATTCTGAGTTTGAGTGGAATGTTTTCACATATCATAAGACGTACAATTCCATTTACGTTCTGAGGGTAGGGTTTTCCGTTAAAAAAGCACGCGGTAGCACGCTCTCAGAGACTAAATTGCACAGTTTAGTCCGCCAGAATGACGCTGCCAGTGTCGCCAAAATTATTTCATGATTATGCTGTTTACAATTGCTTTAGAATTTACTGTAAACGGAGAACAGAAGGAATTGGCAACAACGGGGAAGAAATTTATCACTCATGCAGTGGTTCGACGAGAAAACAGCAGCAGCGCCGACCAATCACGCAATGAGGAGATCAAAATAAACAAACTCCAGCTGGTTTTGTAAAATGAAAACATGAACCGTTTCTAGAACAACATTAGTAGATATCGTGAGAGGATTTCTGTACAAGATTTCTACACACGCTTTGAAAAGGATTTGGGTAATCACAGTGCTGCTGGTGTAAATTAGAGAAGACAAATTAGACAAAAAATAAAAATAAGACAAATAAAAAAAATATAGTAAGTTCCTCCGGAACTTTCTCCAGGAGTTCCTCCGGAAGTTCCTCCAGAAATTCCTTCGGAAGTTTCTACACGAATTCTTTCGGAAGTTCCTCAGAGATTCTTTCGGAAGTTCCTCCTGGAATTTCTCCGGAAGTTTCTCCAGGAATGTCTCTGGAAGTTCCTCAAGGAGTTCCTTCGGAAGCTCCTCCAGGAGTTCCTTCGGAAGCTTCTTCAGGAGTTACTTCGGGAGTTCCTCCGGGAATTCCTGCGGGAGTTCCTCCGGGAATTCCTGTGGGAGTTCCTCCGGGAATTCCTGCGGAAGTTCCTCCAGGAATTTCCTCCGGAAGTTCCTCCAGGAATTCCTCCGGAAGTTCCTCCGGAAATTCCTCTGGAAGTTCCTCCGGGAATTCCTCCGGAAGTTCCTCCGGGAATTCCTCCGGAAGTTCCTCCGGGAATTCCTCCGGAAGTTCCTCCGGGAATTCCTCCGGAAGTTCCTCCGGGACTTCCTCCGGAAGTTCCTCCGGGAATTTCTCCGGAAGTTTTTTTTCCTGTTCGGGTGTGCCACTGCGACCTGTTATTAGATCTATTGTAGCGTTACCCGTATCCTTAGTGTTTAAGTGCATGTCGAATTACTTCATTACTATTGATAAGCAATGCAGTATATTTTCCTGGAAGAACTTTCATAGGAATTCATAGAGGAACTTCCCGAGGAATTCCTAGAGGACCTTCCGGAGGAACTCCTATCCTGCCGTGCACCACAAGAAAATATGGTGCTGACTACTCTCTCGAAATGGTAATATTTGTATGGAATTTGGAAAACTTGGTTGAAGTAAAAAGAGCTTCTTGCAAAATTTAATGTGGTCACATTTTTTTTTATTACATCAAAATGATCGATTAAAAATTTCAAAACATTTGTCAGTTGGGTTTGGGAAAATTCGGTTCCTTTATGCCTCAAATCATCGGAGAGAGGTACTGAGAAGCAACAATTTTAGTTTTACAATAGTTTAGTATTTAGAGCTTAATTCAAATTTGGGAAATAGTAGATCCACAAAATTTTCTAGGAACATTCCTCGATAAATTCCAAAGAGATTGTCAGTTGGGATAAGCAAAATTCGTTCCCGGTTCCGAGTTATAGACATTTTAGTATGAAAATAGCGCTCTACCGCGAGAGAGCTTCCCTCAGACCTTGATTCCACCACTTTGTTGTCTATATGCAGGCTATCTATAATTTTCTTTGCTCTTCGGACATTAAAATCTAATACCTTTTTTTTGTATTGTCTCTGTCTTTCTGTTCCGTAGAGCTCCGTAACTTGGCCATCCGAAAGATGCTCGCAGTCGAACCATACTTCGAGCAGGACGACACACCACACCGTTCCTGATGCCAAATGCCCGGATGAGCTGCTGTAATTCACTAATCCCGAATCCTAAGCCTCATCCATCAAAAAAATAAATGTTAATTTATCCTCGAGTCAGCACGAGTACGTTGGCTTCTATCCCTCTCTTACCAAAATAATAATAAGATGATATTGATTGTACATATCACAAAGAAACGTGGCTCCGTAAAGTGTTATACATGCCTAAGCGTACGTACTTGGAAAAAAAATTCCACCACTTGCTTGTACCTTTGACAGATACGTATTTCGATCTCAACAGTAAGGTCGTCTTCAGTGTATCGTACTTGACTTTTTTTTTTCTTTTTTCCCTCTTCTCTTTTCCCGTTTCCTTTTTGCTTTTTCCTTTTTTATTAAACCTTTTTCCTTTTTCGCAATTCCTTTTTTTCCCTTCTTTCCCTCTTCCTTTTTCCTTTTAACTTTTTTCTTTTACCTTTTTCTTTTACCTTTTCCCTTTTTCCTTTCTCCTTTTTTCTTTTTCCTTCTTCTTTATTCGTTATTCCGTATTCCTTTTTTCTTATACCGTATTCCTTTCTGCTTTGTCCTATTCCTTTTCCCCTTTTTTCTTTCTCCTTATTCTGTATTCCTTTAACATTTTTTCTGTTTTTCCTTTTTCCTTCTTCCATTTTCCTTCTTCCTTTTTTAATTTTTCCTTCTACCTTTTTATTTTTTTCCTTTTCCTTTCCCCTTTTTCATTTTTCCTTTTTGCCTTTTCCTATTTACTTTTTCCTTTTTCTTTCTTCCTTCTCCCTTCTTTGAGCCGTACTTGATTGCAGTGCCGACTATGATGAAACGATTTTATTTATAATAATATTTCGCGTTCAAATTAGCAAATTATTCTTATTCAAACTGAGGTTTAAAAAATCCCCCAACACAATTAAAGTAAGAACAAAGCTCCCACTTGCGAAATAATGCAGCGCTGCGCTTGTCGGCGTCTGTCAAATCGCCCAAAAAAAATTGCCCTTTTTTGACAGGCAAATGGTTTCAAACATGTACAGTGAGATGTTTTATCCCATCTCAGCTCGAACCAACGTTTCAGCTGATCAATGATCAGTTGATGGGTCTGTGAGTAACCGACTTGCCGTATCTCTCAATGACATTCAATGGATTCATCCTTGCTCCACTGAGGCGTCGTGAGCTATCGTAGAGGAGGCGAATATAACCATTTGTTACTGGTTGCTCCCCTTAGTCAGCCACAGAGTCTACCCACGCTTGCTTGTCCTGTCTGCAGTAACGTTTAACTTCCTTCCCTAGCGCCGAATACGTTTGGTCAGTAATCCACTCTTTTCGCAGAGTGTGCAGCTCACCCTGGTTGTATTGCCTGGTTTCTAATGGTTCCGACATAACTCTTCCATAAAAAAAATAAAAGTCAGAGTAATCAAACAACGGAAACTGATTTCCGGATAAACTGATACGGGTGATCAAGGCGACCGACGATGGATCGGGTGATATGCATAGTTCGAGTTTCAGGAGCATTCTCGAGTCCCTTCGAAACGCGCAAAGGGTTACGGCAAGGTGATGGTCTTTCGTGTCTGCTATTCAACATCGCTTTGGAGGGAGTAATACGAAGGGCAGGGATTGAAGATTGAAGTCCGTCCAGTTATTTGGTTTCGCCGACGACATTGATATCATGGCACGTAGCTTTGAGAGGATGGATAAAGCCTACTGGATGGAGAAAGACTGAAAAGCGAAGCTAGACGGATTGGACTAGTCATCAATACGTCGAAGACGAAGCACATGATAGGAAGAGGCTCAAGAGAGGTCAATGTAAGCCACCTACCACGAGGTTCTATCGGTGGTGACGAAATCGAGGTGGTTGAAGAATTCGTGTACTTGGGCTCACTGGTGACCGCCGATAACGATACCTGCAGAGAAATTCGGAGACGCATCATAGCAGGAAATCGTACGTACTTTGGACTCCGCAAAACGCTCCGATCGAATAGAGTTTGCCGCCGTACTAAACTGACAATCTACAAAACGCTTATTAGACCGGTAGTTCTCTACGGACACGAGACCTGGACGATGCTCGTGGAGGACCAACGCGCACGGGAAGTTTTCGAAAGTAAAGTGCTTCGTACCATCTATGGTGGGGTGCAGATGGCGGATGGTACGTGGAGGAGGCGAATGAACCACGAGTTGCATCAGCTGTTGGGAGAACCATCCATCGTTCATACCGCGAAAGTCGGAAGACTGCGGTGGGCCGAGCACGTAGGCAGAATGTCGGACAGTAATCTGGTGAAAATGGTTCTCGACAACGATCCGACGGGAACAAGAAGGCGAGGTGAACAGCGGGCAAGGTGGATCAATCAGGTGGAGGACGATTTACGGACCCTCCGCAGACTGCGTGATTGGCGACATGCAGCCATGGACCGAGCTGAATGGAGAAGACTTTTGTGTATTGCACAGGTCTCTCCGGCCTTAGTTTGGTAATAATAAATAATAAATCAAACAAAAGAGTCATGTCAAGGATCTGGGTGTCTTTCCAAACTCGCGGATAGTATTTAAACAGGGCTTTCCCTATCTGCCCAAATAATTATCAAGACTTTTCTCATAAACTCCCTCCTTTTCAAAAGTGATTTTGTACAAATGAATAAATATGTTTGCACACATGTTTAACATAAATTTAAAAAACCTCTGCTGCTGTACTTTTAAATATATTACATTTACCTAATAAATTCAACCGGGGAACCACCCTCGTCAACTTGTTTGCAATTAAGCTCCCCAGAAGTAAAAGCTAAGGAACTTTCGAATTCCCACTAGAATGTAATGCGCATGCTCCATTTTCCAATGTTTTCCTTTATCGACAACCATCCGTAGTTGTCGTTGATATCGTGACCATTTGTTTAGAAACGTGAATAGTGAATAAAGTTCTTGTTGGTAGTTTCCATCTGAAAACATGTTTTTTGACAAATCAATGCGTTAGAACTTTTATTTTTTAACCAAATCCTCCGTAACAACCATGTAGAGTTATCTGTTCACTCGCCACTAACCCGCTCTCCCCAACTCCACCAAAATGGTTAGTTGAATCAAAAACATGATTTTTTACTATAAGTTGTTTTGCTCTTAATTTTCTCGCATGTGATCGCGCTGCCTTACATGATCATTCCGGTTGTATAGAAACAAACGACCATACCGAAACCGCGAATTTCTTGGCATGAGGCATTAGAAATCTAAGCATGATGCATGCACTCGCTTCGCACTAGGCGGATGCAGCAGGCAGATGATTCGAATGCAAAAATAGACTTTGGTCAGTTACCTCCTCGTTAGTTGCTAGTGTTGTGATATACCGACCGCCAGAATATATATCAGTTTTGAGCGCTCTGGTTAAGGAAGGTGCTAATTCTCTGTCTGGCTATTATAATTAATCTCGAGGCATAAATCATTTGTGAGAGAATAGCGTCTAGTGTTTCAATCGACTTCTAACCGGCCCATCAAACGCCCCATTGCAGTTTAAACCATTTTTCCTCAAACGCGAAAATAATTACATAATTTGGCTGATGCGACTTTCTCGAATTGCAGCGCTCGATCGACCATC
Organism: Armigeres subalbatus; assembly: GCF_024139115.2. Classification (NCBI taxonomy): domain Eukaryota; kingdom Metazoa; phylum Arthropoda; class Insecta; order Diptera; family Culicidae; genus Armigeres; species Armigeres subalbatus. Next base: position 313,646,507 of record NC_085139.1, on the reverse strand, counting down.
CACCAGAGCAATCGTCATCGATCGGGATGGATTTCCTGCTGGGCGGGTGTGCGGCAACCTGCGCCGGGTTGTTCAGCAATCCGTTCGACGTCATCAAGACCCGGCAACAGCTGCAGGGCGAACTGATGAATGCGGCCTCAGAAACACAACGAAATCCATACCGATCGATTACCAAGTCCATTCAGTCTATTCTGAAGGCGGAGGGAATCTCCGGACTGCAGAAAGGACTTGTCTCAGCTCTGGCCTTCCAGTTCATGATGAACAGCGTTCGGTTGGGCATCTACCAAACGGCGGAGAATTATGAGTGGACTCGAGGTGACACTAAATTCGGCACGTTGGTGTACTCGATTTTCTGGGGAGGGTTCAGTGGAGTGATTGGAGCGACGGTGGCCTGCCCGCTGTACATGATCAAAACACAGATTCAGGCCACCTCACATGGGAAGTACGCCGTTGGTTTCCAGCATAATCACACGGGAACGATGGAAGCGCTGGCTGGGATTTACAAGACCTACGGCATCAAAGGGCTGTGGAGAGGATATCCAGGAATCGTAACGCGAACGGCCGTGGGATCGTCGGCTCAGCTGGCGACATTTTCAAACTTTAAGGACTTCTTCGTGCAGTTTGAGATTTTCCAGCAGTCGGTGGCCTTCACGGCGTTTGCTGCCAGCATGTTCAGCGGGTTCTTCTGTTGCGTATTTATGTCACCGTTCGATGTTATTGCAACTAGGTTATTCAATCAAGGTAATTATCATTTTTAGTTTTGACCCATGTCTGAATCTACATGTCTTTCACTTTTCTTAGAATAAGGTTGACAAAATATGGCTAATTTTGATGTTTTATATTCAAATAATTAAATGTTTTGAATTTTCAATTATTTATAACCTCACAATCAGTATTCATCATTTGTGCATGAGTGAATTTTTGGCTCATGTCAAGAACGCCCGAATCAAGCAGTAATATAACATTTGAGTGTTGCATTAGAAGGCGACGGTGGTTCAATTGTAAGCTTGACTGCCTTTGACCATAGTGAACCATGGGTTCGATCGTAGTTGGTGCCAGTTAATTTAATAATTGATTTAACGGCCGCACAAATCAGATTTTTTTTTGAATGATCGCGCGATCGTTCTGCGTACTTCTCGAAAAAAACGAACACGCACTCTTCGTTCACTCACCGACCGCACAAACCACGAACCAGGATTCCCAATCGAAAAATCTCTTTAAAATCGAATGGAGATGGTTTCATTCACCGCACAAAGATAACAGTGGAGATATCTAGCTCAATTTGCCTAAATTACCCTCAGTTTTGTAAATTCACTCCGCTCACCTTGAAATCGACAAATAAATGCTGCTTCGATGTAAAATATTCAGGAGAATCGAATGGAGGCGGTTTCATAGACCGGCGCGGTCAAATAAGACATGGTCCATTTAACCCCATTTTCTCTTATTTTTAGAATTATTTATCAATATTTTGGCTAAGGGCGCCTGAACCTAAAAAAGGCTTATCTTATGTCTAATTTTCAGTATCAAGAAAAAGTGGTTTCATGTTTCATGGTTTCATGACTCAGTTTACCCCAGTTCTTTTTTCTATAAAATATTCATCAATATCTTCACTCCGCGCACCTGAAAATTACCAAAGAAATGCTGGTTCGATGTAAAAATTCTAGGAGAATGGCAAAGAGGTGGTTTCATGAAACGCATGACTTAATTTTTTCACCGAGATCTCAGCATTTTTGGTTTATTTTCCCGAGGTGGGCACCGCCAAGTTTCAGCAACCACGATCCTTGCCGAGATCTCAGTAAAAGTGTCATTTCAGTTGCTGAGAATCTAATTTTTCTGCCGAAGTTCAGTTTTGAAATTTACTGAGCTACAGCTACAGCCAATTTAGCCGAGCTCGAAATAGTTAGTGTGTTCATTCGGTGATTACTTGGGAGCGAGCGGGGGGCTCGCAATATGCCCTACTTAAGCTAAGACTCCTCTAATATCTTAGCTGTAACGATGTTCATGGGTATTTTTACCTCATGCAGCAGTTAAACAATAGAGCTAGAGTATTAAAATTTAGGAAAATTTTGATGACATTCACATTTCAAAAAAGTGGTGATATTTTGTTGCCGGAAAACTCATGGAGCAAAACGCCTTTTAGCTGGCAGCTCTTAGGGAACAAAGTACTATGCGTCGGCAAATCAGCATTCTGGTATGGATCGTGTATGGAGACGCGTAGTGCAGGTTAGTCCCACTAGGGTGTTTTGCCTAACCGAAATGTTAGATGTTTCATCAAAATGAGGAAAATTTAAAATTTCAATCTATTATTTAGACACTCCATGCTTTATCCAAGCAAGTCTTTGGCACAGCAGAGGCATTGCGCGACCGGTAATAAAGTTAATCAGGTCAGTGCATGTTTTCTCGTATTTCGGACAGCGGTGATTTTCCAGTAAGCAGAGCGATCAGCCGGTCGTCAAAATTTAGTTTTGATTTGTGCGGAAAGCAAAACGATCGGCTAGTCATCGAAATTTTGTTCTGCATTGTGCGGGTGAGTAAGTTAATCAAAAAATGAAAATTTAGTTCGCATCCAGATGTGTAGTGCGGTCGATAATTAAAATAATTAGCGTTCGTTCGATTATTTTTGTTTTAAATCAAACTACACGCTATACACGACAGGCCGTTTACCAAACCGAACCCTGCCACACTCCCTACCCCATATATCTAACATCCCAGTGATTTATCGTGCAGAGTGCAGATGACTCGTCGGCTTCTATTAAAGCGAGTATCACGTCAACAATTTCCTACTTATTCCTTAATTGACCTGCATTCGGACACGGCCGGCGATGGTATTGCTTATTTTTGGGTCACCAGTTCTAACACATTGAAGATGATGTTAGTCCTAAACTTCATCTGTTGATTCTCTGTGTAATTACAGCTGACCTGGCAATAACAGATATCATGCTCATGCTCATGCTCATGCATTAGCCTCCGAAAAAATCGTAATACTACCAACCTCAGAAATTTGTTCGTTACCCAACCGAAGTTAACCATTTTGAATCCTACGTAAACATCGCAATTGCAGAAACGGGACTAAAATTTCTACCAATACACTTGTTAAAACTCGCAACATTGCAATCATGCTGGAATGCTTATTAGGGTACCAATCAGGATTTCTAGAACCCACGTATCATACTTTAAACCCTTTCAGGACGACTTTTTGCTACGTAGCTTCAACGTTTTAGGTTTTTTCACTCGATCCTGTCAAAATTAAGTTCCATTATTTTGATTACATGCACATGAGAAACTCACTTGAGAAACCGTCTAAAAACTTCATCAAAATTGGACTTCATAATGCGAGGAGTTTGGGAAGTATCAGGTATCAGAACGTCGGCTCCAGGGGCACGTTCACCTCAATTCGGGAGATTTGTGCCATCGCCTTCACAGCCTTTCTCATCACGCACCTGACGGAAAAGGAAGTGAACAAAAAGGAAAGGAATATGGATGGGAGAAAAATGGGAAGTTGAGGAAAGGTACCCTTGAAGAGGGCATACAACGTATACAACACGTACAAAAGCTCATAGCTCCTTACCACAACGGGTTATGAACAACAGAATGCTTTGAAGGTTCAGGTTTCTGTAGTCAATTTCACTTAGTAAGTGTTTACCAAATATTTGGAAACGCAGTTGCGCATAAACTGGGCAGTTACATATCAGATGATAAGAAGTTCCATAATCGGATTCACAACCATCACAGACAAAGGATTCAACACGTTGAATATTTGCCATGTGATAGTTGAGTCGGCAATGACCTGTCAAGGCCTTGACTAAGACACTGCAATTCTGTTTAGACAGATTAGCTAAATAGTTAGCTACTACCGGAGATGGCTCTCGGATATACAATTTTGTTTGTCGACATGAATCCAAACTACTCCAATACCGTTTGTGCTGAGTGGAAGCCCAAGAGCTAATCAAACGCTTCACCCAACACTTAGATATTGGAATAGCTGGCTCAGGACCAAAAAAGTCTTGTGATGCTCCAGTGCGAGCTAACTCATCAGCCAATTCGTTTCCAGCTATGGACGAATGGCCAGGTACCCATATAAGGTGTAATGTATTAACTGAATTCAGTTCCTCTATTTGAGTTCGACATGCGATTACTAACTTCGACCTTGAGTTGGCCGAAGCGAGGGCTTTGATAGCTGCTTGACTATCTGAACAGAAGTATATTACTTTGCCCATTATGTGTTTCTGAAGTGCAGATTGCACTCCACACATAATGGCAAATATTTCCGCTTGAAAGACAGTGCAGTGTCTACCCAGTGAGTGTGACTGTTCCAATCTTAGCTCACGCGAGTAGACACCTGCACCCGCTCTACCTTCGAAGAGGGAGCCGTCAGTATAACAAACAATGCTGTCCGACATACTTCTCTCCAAATAGCCAGATGTCCACTCATCCCGCGAGGGGAATTGTGTTGAAAATGTCCTATAAGGAAAACTACTAGCGAGTGTGAGATCACTTGGAGCAAGGACTGTTCTGTCCCAATCAACCATGAGTTGTAACAACGAAGTGTGTGTAGAACTGCGGTTTACAGGATTCTCTTCCAAGATACCGAGAGCCCATAATCGGTAAGTACAAGAAAGTGCTTCTTGTTTGAGATGTATGTGTAGTGGGACAACGTCGAGAAGAACCTCGAGAGCAGCCGTGGGAGTCGAAGAGAACGCACCAGTCATTGCCATTAGGCACATCCTTTGAAGATGGCCTAATTTAGACTGAATTGTCCTCACTTCACCCTTTTGCCACCACACAAGACATCCATAAGCCAAAATTGGTCGTACAACTGTTGTGTAAATCCATTTGATATATTTAGGTTGAAGTCCCTGAGTTTTACCAAAGTTCGTCGGCATTGGCCGAAAGCCATACACGCCTTTTGACTCTGAACTCAATGTTAGGAGTCCAGGAGAGCTTGGAATCAAGAATTAGTCCCACATACTTTACCTGATCCGTTACATTGATTTCAGAGTCAAAAAGATGTAATGGGCGAATACCGTTACGGTTACGTTTTTCCGTGAAAAGAACAATAGATGTTTTATTCGGATTAACCGAAAGGCCATATTGGCGACACCAACTTTCGACTGCCTGAAGAGCGTTTTGCATCAGGTCGAATAAAGTAGTAATACACAAACCGACTATCAATATTAGATAGTCGTCAGCAAATCCATAGGTAGGAAAACCGCCATTATTGAGTAATCTCAATAGCGTATCTGCAAAGAGGTTCCACAAAAGTGAAGATAATACTCCCCCTTGGGGGCAGCCACAGACACTTAATTTCCTAATCGCTGCTTGACGTAATGTCGAGTAGAGATGTCGGTTTTTAAGCATCTGGTGAATCCATTTGGTAATTATATTAGGTAGCCCATGACATCGTGCGGCTTCCAATATTGCATCGAAAGACACGTTGTCAAAAGCACCCTCAATATCTAAGAACGCACCCAAGCATGATTGCTTTTGGGCAAATGCTTTTTCGATGTCGTAGACAACCTTGTGTAGAAGAGTCACGGTGGACTTTCCAGATTGGTAAGCATGTTGATTAACATGAAGAGGCATGTTTGCCAAACAGTCATCACGGATGTGATGATCGATAATACGTTCTAAGCATTTCAGAAGAAATGAGGTCAGACTGATGGGTCTAAAACTCTTTGCTTCTTCATACGAAGCACGTCCTCCTTTTGGGATAAACTTTACAGTGACATCCCGCCAGGATATGGGAATATACCCAGTAGCAAAACTGCATACTAAAAGTTTTTTCAAAACATGTTTGATATGCTCAAAACCCTTCTGAAGAAGAACGGGATAGATCTCATCTTCCCCTGGAGATTTGTAAGGAGCAAAACTATTAAGAGCCCATTGAATCGATTCAGTAGTTATGATTCTACGAGCCTGAGCCCAAGACCCATAACTACATGAAAAGACATCAGGAACATCCGAAGATGCAATATCTACACATCCAGGGAAGTGTGTATCAAATAAGTGCTCTAACGCTTCTTCGTCAGAAGAAGTGTAGTCGCCATTTGGCTTGCGAATTTCGCCAACTTGGAAATCCTTGGATCTCGCAAGAATTTTATTCAATCGAGTGGCTTCACTCAAATTGGAAACATTTGCACAAAGGTTTTTCCAGCCGAATCGTTCAGCAGATCGTAGAGCCTTCTTGTAAGCTTTGCGAGCCAACTTGAAAGAATCCGTCCCTGCTGAATGGCGTCTGTTCCAACTCCTTCTACACTGCTTCCTGAGCTTAGCCAAATCGGAATTTCACCACGGGGTTCCTCTTGAGGTTTTCACAGAACGCAAGGGGCAAGCTTCTTCAAAAGCTTCCACGATATGCAACGTTGTAGTATCAACGGCATCATCCAAGTCGGTAGGAGTTTCAATGGATGGTAGATATCCATGAAATTTTGTCGAGAGCAACTCTGTATAGAGATCCCAGTTGGTTGAACGGGGATTTCTAAAACGCAAGGTCTGCGAAGAAACATTCAACTGATCAAAATAGATGTAGCGATGGTCAGATATGGATTCCTCATCTGACACATGCCAATTCGTCAACTCGTGACTGATTCGATTGGAGCAGAGAGTTATGTCTAATACTTCTGCTCTATTAGATACCATAAAGGTTGGGCGATTGCCTATGTTAAGTAAACCAAGTTCGGTACTACTTAAGTATTCCATCAAGCTGGAGCCTCTCAGATTGATATCCGAGCTACCCCAGATGATGTGATGAGCATTAGCATCACTACCGACAATTAGCGGAAGGCCTTTTGACGTGCAATAACTGACCACTTGTTTGAAAGCATCCGTAGGGGATGGTTCATCATGTGGTAAATAAACCGAACAATAGACGTATTTCCTGACGGGGATCCGCCAGTTGCATCAATTGTGACAGCACATACATCTCTGGTTGTTAGTTCAGAGATAAGTGTAGCAACGATAGCGTTGTTAACAAGTACACATGCACGCGGCATTGATCGAGAGTTTGCCATTTCATTACTGAAAGCAGCAAAACCGGGTTCACTAGGTTACCTAGGTAAAAGCTACCCTTGCGAAAATAGGGTTCCTGCACCAAAGCCACTTGGGATTTGCCATTTTGCATAAGTCTACAAAGATTAATCGTTGCTGTTCTTTTGTGCTGAAGATTGATTTGAGCTATCCTAACTGTAGCCATTGTGAATTACGATAATACACTCCACAACTTCAACATTTATGTGAACAGCAACGATGAAACCAAGTCGGTATCGTATCAAGAACGTCAAAGACGAAACACAGAGTACACTGTGAAAAACGCATATAGCGAATCCATATAGGTGACAATTAGATGAAAACTAAATAAAACATACTCATAATCCACCCTTATTTAACCTCAAGTTGAGATTGAATAAGAGTAGCCGATTATTCCGGAGAAGTAAACAGTCAACTACGCCATAGCTCCGGTTAGCGCAGTAAGGGCTCAATACGGTGAAGGGTGCCCTGGTGTCTCACAGGCTCAGTTAGCGGTTAGGTTCTTTTAGACCCCCTAACCATTCATTCATAGGCACGGTAAGCATAAAGCCGCATCACACCAAGAATTAGGGGTCACCTGTATGGTGTACTTTTACCACTGGAACAGGCAATCCGTAGCGTTATTCTTAGCCAGACAACCGGCTGCCGACACCACACGGCTATCTAGGCTGTTCGTGGGGAGAAGTTGACATTGACTTTACGTCAACTCTCAATGTGGCCGAACAGCCATGCAGCCACATTGAAGATGATGTTAGTCCTAAACTTCATCTGTTGATTCTCTGTGTAATTACAGCTGACCTGGCAATAACAGATATCATGCTCATGCTCATGCTCATGCATTAGCCTCCGAAAAAATCGTAATACTACCAACCTCAGAAATTTGTTCGTTACCCAACCGAAGTTAACCATTTTGAATCCTACGTAAACATCGCAATTGCAGAAACGGGACTAAAATTTCTACCAATACACTTGTTAAAACTCGCAACATTGCAATCATGCTGGAATGCTTATTAGGGTACCAATCAGGATTTCTAGAACCCACGTATCATACTTTAAACCCTTTCAGGACGACTTTTTGCTACGTAGCTTCAACGTTTTAGGTTTTTTCACTCGATCCTGTCAAAATTAAGTTCCATTATTTTGATTACATGCACATGAGAAACTCACTTGAGAAACCGTCTAAAAACTTCATCAAAATTGGACTTCATAATGCGAGGAGTTTGGGAAGTAACATAGATAACTATCGTTCTTTCTTAGAGAATTCTAAATTAGATGTTCTGTCTATTACTGAAACCTGGCTTAAACCATCAATTACTAATAAGTCTATTGAACTCGATGGATACAAAATCATCAGATCTGATCGTCAAAATAAAAATAAATCAAGAGGAGGAGGAGTTGCCTTCTACCTTAAGAAAAATGTTAAATGCACCGTTATCGCAAAACCTGAAACTGAAAGTGAAATTGATTATTTGTTTATTAAACTTAAGCATGCCAATTTAGTCTGCGGTGTCGTCTATAAACCCCCGGACGTTAATGTTTCAAAACTAGACACAATTTTCAGTGTAGTTTCAGAAATTTCATCTTCAAATCCCAATGTTCTGTTGGTGGGTGATTTCAACATTGATCTGATGAAACGCGATTCAAAACAAGACTGTGAAACTAATTGATTATTTAACATCATTTGATTTCAAACTTGTCTCTACTCATCCAACTTGCCATAGGCCCGGTTCTTCATCGACCATTGATCTGTTTACAGGTAATTGCACAGACAGTTTGAACAATGTGTACCAGTCGTCAGTGGGGGGAATCAGCGATCACGATTTTATTTGTGTTGATTATAAGTTTAGGCTATCTAAAACTTCTACTGATTCTTATTGGACTCGTGAATATCATAAAGTTGATAAAAACTCGTTTATTGCTGATCTTCGTTGTGTCGATTTCGATAATGTCTACAACTGTGTGGGAATCAACGAAAAGCTTCGGTGTTTCAATGATTTACTTTACTCCGTTCCTAACATACATGCCCCACTCAAGAAAAAGACGACCAAAGATCCAAGAAATCCTCGGATCAACAAGTATGCTAATCGATTGATTAAAAATCGCTCCGAAGCCTATGAGTGCTGGAAACGGGACCAAGGTAGCCAGAATAAATGGAAAAATTTCACCTGCCTTCGTAACTTGGCCAACCGTGAAATCAAACGCACAAAACGAGAATATTTTAACTCTCAACTTAGTGCTGATCTTCCTGCAAAGCAGTTATGGAAAAACATTAAACGAATGGGCTTGAAACAAACGAACACTCATGTAGGTGGAGGTGACGTAACTGCTGACTCCCTGAATATGTTTTTTGCAGCACACTTCCCGCCCCTTAGTTTCAATCAAAGTGAAGATGTTGAAACACAACCAAAGTTTCCATTCAGATGTGTAACTAGTGATGAAGTTTTAGCTGAGTTCGCCACTGCCTCGTGCGATGCTGTAGGAAACGACTTTATTCCATTGAAAGTTTTAAAAATTTCTTTAGGTGTCACTCTTACGTACATTACTGATATTTTCAATTGCTGCATTACATCATCCGAATTTCCTGTCGATTGGAAAATTGCTAAAGTTATTCCAATTAGTAAGATTGATAATCCATGTATCGAAAAGATTATCGTCCAATAAGCATCCTTTGCGCTCTTTCTAAAGTTTTTGAGTCAGTACTTTCTAAACAACTGAATGAATATTTAATCCGAAATAACCTGCTATGCGCTTTCCAATCGGGGTATCGGAAGGCATGTAGTACAGTGACTGCACTGATTAATATTGAAAATGACATAAGGGAAGCACTAGATAAAAAAATGATCACTATCCTTACGCTCTTAGATTTTAGTAAGGCATTTGATTCTACTAACCACCGACGATTATGTGAAAAGTTGAAACACAATTTCCACTTAGACCATTTCTCCCCAAGTTTAATTCTATCCTATCTTTCCAATCGGTTGCAGTATGTCGACTACAATAATCATCAATCCGAAATTATTGCAGTCCAAACTGGGGTACCACAAGGCTCAATACTCGGTCCATTACTCTTCTCGATGTTTATAAACGACTTACCATTGAGTTTATCTTTCTGTGAATTTCACCTATATGCGGATGATTGTCAGCTGTACTTCTCCGGAGAACCTAGCACCACACCTGAAATCGTTTGTCGGATGAACTCAGATGTTCAAAATATTTTAGTGTCGTGTGAACAGAATGGACTGATTCTTAACGTGAAAAAAAATACAGACTATAAATTTTCACACTAAACGTGCAACCTTACCTTTTGTTCCTCCAATCAAAGTTGGAAACGATTTCATCACGTATTCTAATGTGGTTAAAAATCTCGGCCTTCTAATGGATTCAAATCTAAATTGGACAAACCTGACAAACACAGTTTCCAGTAAAGTCTACAACGTCTTGCACTCCCTACTTTCGCGGCGGCATTGTACTCCTCAACATATCAGGATTCAACTTGCCAGGTCACTTTTAGTACCTCTATTTGATTATGGAGACATATTGTTTGGTCTTATATCTAATATCTACATATCTAAAAAAATAAACCAGGCTTTCAATGCAGTCGTAAGATATGCATACGATCTAAAAAAATATGACAATATATCTGCCTATATGAAGTCTTTACTTGATTGTGATTTTGTGAATCATCTTAAGCTAAGAACATGCATCCAAACATATAAAATTATAAATGACCCCCCAATTTACCTCCGAAACTTCTTCAAGGTTGCCCGCTCTTCTCGAGCATTACTACCTACTTATTGTTCCAAGAGCCCTTTCTAATAATTTTAGAGATTCTTTTCGTGACCGTGCTGTCAAAATTTGGAACGAATTACCTCGTAATCATAGAAGCGAAACGACATTTGTCTCTTTCAAACGAATTATGAGCATTCACTTCAATTCCCAATAGTACTTTGGTATGAAATTACTTATTTTATTGTGTTAGAAAATAGCACATAGTTGCGTAAGCTTTGAAAACTGTTAAGTGGTTATTTATGCGATTATAAAGATTATGTAGATAAATAAATAAATAAATAAACTAGTATAGGAAGAACTAGAAAGGCATTGACATATTGTTAAGAAAATTATTTTGAGCTTGACATATTTTTTTTTGATTTCTTAGGCCGTCCAAACTGTTGTGGAGTACATATCCTCGAATGTATAAGAAAATATCCCTAGAAACAAAGTGTGCTAAGATTAGATGTATGTCCAAAATATCCATGTAATCCTAATACATAAATTAATCAAGTATGAATCTTCTATATAATAAAAATGAGTTGAGATTTCCTTCCTGACGATTTAACTCGCGAACGGGTTGACCGATTTGCAAGATTTTTTCCCTAATCGATTCGTTTTGGGAACCGCAAGGTTTGTATATACAAAAGTTGGTGAATATAACGGGGAAATGTAAAAAATCATTAGAATACTATTTTGGGTCAGCTGTTGAGGAAAACAAAACAAACGCACGGAAATTGATCTAGAGTGCGGTGCTGCAAATAGTTTATTGTGACATTTTCAACACCCGGGCAAAGTGTAATAATTGGGTAAGTATGGCCTGAGCTATGCTGAGACTCCCTGAACCAATGGCCTCAGGGTCGGCACGCTCACCTCAAGCTACTCGCGGGCAGGGAACTCTCGCAATCAAAATGTAGGGAAAACCACAGAGCTTCACAATGCGACACTTTATTTCCTCCACTCTTTCACTTTCTTAAGTCTAGCTAACCTGTCTTCCTCGGGGCCCCTCTTCCTGGCAGCACTCCACCACTTCACTTCTTCCTTCTTCAACTCCTGTCCTTCCTCGTCCTCTGCCTAGCTCTCCTTCCGTCCTTCCTTGACTTCAATCTTCGATGCAAGGGCATTCACGCCGGCGACGGCGGCTTTCTTCCTCTTCGGTACTTCCTTCGCCCTTCAACGGCCTACGTAGCGTCGGTGGCTGACACCTTCCTCCTTCTGTTGCCGACGACTCGGCTCGCTGCGGCTTACCGGTGGTAACGCTGGGGTGGCTTGGGGATCTCCCTCGCTCCTTGCCGCGGTCCAAAACGACCAATAAGATGGCCGAACGGCTATCGGCGGAACAATGCCGAATCAGGCCGTCAATGGAACCTGGGTACGATGGCGGTTCTCGATGGGGTTTAACCAAGTATTAAACCATAAAACGGCGGGGTTCTGAGAAGGAGAAAATGCTGGGATCAGCTTCTGTCTCCGGAAGCAGCCACTTTAAGTTACCTGACGTCCTCTACGCCTGGTCTTCTTCCACAAACTCTCTCACTTCAACTTCTTCTAATTTGGTGCTTTCGCTAGCTTTAAAACTTTATTCCGTTCACTTCGAATTGCGTTGGATAAGTGACGGTTTCAGGCTTGTTTCCTGCATTCTAGGGTCATGACCTCCTTTTTCAGGTCAGTCACCTCGCATCATTCCATCAACCCAATTACGCCACCCCTTCATGGCTGCTCGACGATGGTGCTTCTGGCCCTCTGGTGTTGGGTTGGAGGACTATGGTGAGTGGTTGGCTGCGGTCTTCTAGGGTGGTGGAGGCTAATCACGCCCTGCTCTACTGCAGTCGCTACTGTACATGGAAAACCTACACATAAAGACGAGTTTTACCTGCCATTCACAAACAATTCACGCATAACACTCAAATTCCACGAATTTCTCGGCAACACTCATCACATAACATAACCAACACTTACAAAAGCTGGGTTTCTTTCGCTAGTAAAGGATAAAAAAAAGTTGGTAGTGTGGTGTATCTTACTTCGCAATGCACCACTCCGTTAGCTGCCTGGCCAATTGTTTCACCCCCAGGCAAATCATCCCCTCGGCACGGGTCGCCTGACACCTTGGGAATGATTTGGTGTTAGGAACGTCATATTGTCAGCTTCAGTGTTGTACTGAGCCAGGCGATATGATTCAGGGAAGATCCATTAATTCTCGCTTAACTATTCAAAAGGACCTAAGTAACATTTTTTCATGAATTAATTTGAATACTGCAATCAATAGCTTTCATGTTGTTCTGTTGATTGCGCTATTCAAATTAATTCATGAAAAAAATGTTACTTAGGTCCTTTTGAAAAGTTAAGCGAGAATTGCGTAACCCAAAAATCGGCCATTTTCAACCACCCTCCCCCCTATGTCACACTTCTTGTATGAATCAGTTAAAAATTGTGTATATATTGTCACACTTCGCCCCTCTCCCCTCTAAGCGTTACGTAATTTATGGATGCTCCCTTACACCGTTAGGCACTTCTTCACAGTATCCATATCCAAGCCTAACGGGCTGAAGCAGAAGCCTTGGTTGATCTGGTAGATACCGTGGACTGAGATCGAGAACATTTTGGAGTACCTTGAACATCTCATATTCAAGAAAATTGGACCGTCTAAGACGAATTAAGTACTGTCCATTTAATTCCACCAGTTAATTTTCGTTATCTTTGCAGATACGTATTTCGACCACAACTGTGTGGTCGTCTTCAATGTCTTGTACTTGACTCGACTTAAGTACAAGACACTGAAGAAGACCACACAGTTGTGGTCGAAATACGTATCTGCAAAGATAACGAAAATTAACTGGTGGAATTAAATGGACAGTACTTAATTCGTCTTAGACGGTTGAATACATTCCACTAAAAGAGCTATATATATTTTTCTGAAGAAAATTGGGTTTACATGATGCGCATATGCTTTTTGAATTGGTTTGGTGAGGTTGATTTTTAAGAGGTTGTCTGCATGAAACGTAAAAAATGGAATTCCGAACGTAGTGTCTTCGCAAAGTTTTTCAGGAAAACTTTTGCTACAATTTTTATTAGGAATTAAACCTTGTACGTTGTGAAGTGGAAAAATTAAAGTTTTCATCTCTCTTTTAGGGGAATTGATCAGTAAGCTAAATACCTCCAAAGAAGCGCATTAACTTACTAATAAAATATCTCGAAGACACCATTACGCTAAATTGAATAATAATGGTAGGGGAAGGTGGGGAGACTTGATCCCCGGGGAGACTTGATCATCCCCTGTTTTATCGAGAACTAAAGTAGTTTTGTTCTAGCGTATTTCTTAATATAGATCCTCTAAACTTATGACCTGCATGTGGTGAGTTATTTTTTGGATTGACAACCTTATTTATTCTGCAGGGCGGTTTGTATGTTTTGACCTTCCTAAAGATTTTTTTATTGGCCACGCAAAATTTGACCAACTTTTCATAATATTGACCAAATGTTTTCCTTTTTCACAGCACAAAGCCATAAATATGCTTAATGATCTGTACTGATAAAAATGTCATCATTCCATCAAAGTTTTAGGATATTTGGGTTTGAAGTTATTGCCTCAATATCACACTTGACCCCCAATATAAAAATTGGGCGAAAAAAAATCAAAAAACTCTAAATCTGTTCTCAGGCTTCTAATTTTTCGTAGATTTGACATGATTTTGATGAAGGGTTGGCAGGAAAATTTATGTATTGCGTAGTTATCAGAGAAAGGGGATCAAGTGTCCCAAATTTTAAAATTGCATATGCTGTCGAATTCAATAACAAAAATCGTTCATGTCTACGCACAGCAATTCAAAAATTCCGCGTATTTTGAAGGAAAAATATTTAAAAAATCTGAGCGCACCTTTCTAATTTTATTAAAGCAAATTCTTGGAGAGGGATCAATTTCCCGAGAATATTTGAAAAGTCGATTTTTGACAGCACTCCAAAAAATCGATGGTGTATCAAATACAACAATAATTTAAGAGCCAGTTCGCGAGAAGCGCGACCCCCTCTTGTATCGATATTCTCCGATTTGGATGAAATTTTCAGGGTTTGTTCATATGTGTAAGAGAAGACATTTTGCAAATTTAAAAAAAAAATCATTGAGGGGAAGTGGGGTAAAACGGCCCTTCAAAAATTATTGTTCAAAAATCGCCAAACCCAAAAAATGCAATAACTTTGGTAATGAGTGACCGATTTTGTTTAAATTTTGCACGCTTTTTCTACTCAATTAATACATTATACCAAGTGGTTAATATGGTTATAAAGTTGTTTACTTTAGGAGAAAATGGAATTTTTCGATAAAAAATGGTCGTTTTTCCAAAGGCAATATTTTTCACCAACAGATCTAGGATAAAAAACTAAACCCGCAAGGCAATTCAGGAACTAAAGAGCTTTCATCTTATATATAATTCAGAAGCGCCAACTCAAGAATTTCTAAGAAAATCGCAATTTTCTGCAACACTGTTTATTCAAAAGAAAGTTCGCACAAATTTCGACCCTACTTATGTTGATGTTTTCCGATCTGGTGAAAACTGTCCAAACTTTTTTGTCTAAGTAGAAATTAAAAATCAGGATTTTCCATAAGGGGAGTGTAGGGTAAAATAGTCCATTAAAAATAAATGTTAAAAAATGCATCAATTTTTTATGTGAGTTCTAGCAGAAAATACATAAGGGGCCGTACACTTATTACGTAAGCACTTTTTATGGGTTTTTTGACACCCCCACCCTCCACCCATGTAAGATTTTTTCCATACAAAACATTTTTTTATTTATATGGCGCGTAAGATATTGACAGACCCCCCCTCCCCCCATAAGTGCTTACGTAATATGTGTACGGTCCCTAAGTTTAAAAACACTATTTCTTCTTGCTTTCAATTTATCTATATTTTTCGTCTCAATAGATACGTATATCCTTCGCTGATCTCTATTAGATAGCAAACTATTTGCAGAACAATTTTCAACAGAAGTAAAATAGGACCAAAATAAGTGCCTTAAGCATTAGCGAGTTTTTCACAAACTGAAACAAAAATGAACGGATTCGGCGAAAGTGCTAGTTGATTTTTTTTAGTCAGCTACAATTACTGTGGGTACCGGTACTGATGTTGCTTTTACAGCTATGCGAAAAAAAAATATTCTTAACGGCAAATTAGCAATTTCGTAGCGTTTAAGCATAGCTTGTTGGTGGAGCAGCTTCTCAGATTATATTTTTCTTTTGTACTTGCATCAGGTTACCATAGGCTTGTTTTTGTAGCTTGTAACGATTGTGCGATATTCATAACTCTCTTTCATCCTACATCATTATCAGTTTAAACCAAATTCTGCAAGTTTATTGTGCAAAAACGTCAAACCGTGTACCATTCATACATTTTGAATTACTAACCTTCAAACTGCTAGCTAATACTAATGACACACTGGTGGTATAAGTACCATGATACAAGAATCTTGAAATGAGTAGAGTACCGATTATTGTCTTTATTAAAGATAGCCTTGGAAAAATTTTCTTGTCCTGTTGTACCATGGTACAAGTACCACAGGTGTGTTTTTAGTATAATATTACAGAGATACAATCTAAACAAAATGTTTGACTGAATGGACTATACCAGTTCTAATCGGGTGTATATATTTTTAAGGGTTGACCAATTTTATCTCATAGGTAATGGAATACCCTCGATTCTATGTTTACACAACTGTGTGAAAAGCAATCTAAAGTTTAACAAACTTGCATTCATTTTGCACGATACGGGAAAAAACTTATTTTTTCTACAACGAGCTGATTTTTTGTACACGGAGAGCGTAACAATGTAATGTGTATACTATTCAATAGGATAGAGTATACTATTGTCTGACGATTTGAAAACACACCCCTCATGAAAATACTTCAAATTTTAGGATACACGTTTCTACTCTCATAGATAAACTATATAAATTGTAAATAGCTTAATCAATTAATTAAAAGATTACCAAGCAAAACTGTTCTATTCTCGGCTTAATTTATACCACCTGAAAGTGCTTGAGTACCTTAACAAGACTGTGTAGTTGATTGTAAAAAGGATTCCTTGAATACCAGCTTTTTTTCCTGAAATCTTTTCTAACCTTATATGAACATATTTCCAACCAACTATCCAAGGTGTGGTTTGCTAAGAAGTAGTACTCGGGTAGTAACAGCTACTTTTTGATACTTTTTGTACTTACTTTTTAAAAAATCTATTGCCGAGGAATAGACTCCCGTATTGAAGTACCAAAACAAATGTTCTCATTTCCCAATGGATAGAAACTAGCTAAAGCATTGGATTTTGATTTACGTCGTTCTAGGACCATCGTTTTTGCACTTAAGACGTGACCCATATATGGAGGAACTGGTGGGAATATATTTTGATGGAACAATATTTTTGAACGGGAGTTTAAGACGGCGCTAAGATTACAATACCTCCGCCGGAATATTATACAGATGACATGACTAGATGACCAGTTCACGTTATTTTTTGAGATTGAGACATTATGAAGTATTTAATTGTTGACAGATAAAAAACCATAAAAATACTACGCTTGGAAGAATTTCGAAGCAAACTAGCAAAATCGCTAGATTAGTTGCCAGTTGGGTCGGAATAATCAAATCTAAAAAGTGTGGTTACGATCATCTGGTCTCGTAACATTATTTATATTTGAAGATCTATTTTAAGCCTCCCTCAAAATCCTTATATTTTGCCAAATAGTAGTCAAACATAGAAATAAAACTTGCAAGTTTCAGCCAGATGCTGAAACATCGATAAAAATGGAGTTGCGATTCTCACAACCTGGCTTGCAAATAAACAGTGTAGTGTGCAGAATCTTATAATTCTATTGATTGTTCTTAAGTCGGCGAACTGACATAAATTTCAATAAATTTTCAAGTTAGAAAGGAAATACGCCATGTTTTTATACTATTATATTATACTACTTATACTGCTTGAGCTCACATATAAAAATTTATGAATTTTCAACATTTTATTTTTACAAGACTGTTTTACACAATTTACCGAAACTGCGTTAAGGATAATTGTTTTTTTTTTCGCATAGCTGTAAAAGCAACATCAGTACCGACCCAAAGTAATTGTAACTTATTCAAAAAAATATCAATAAGCACTTTCGCCGAATCCGTTCATTTTTGTTTCAGTTTGCGAAAGACTCGCTAATGCTTAAGGCATTTATTATGGTCCTATTTTACCTCTGTTGAAAATTGACGAAAAATATAGATGAATTGAAAGGAAGAAGAAACAGTGTTTTTAAACTTATGTATTTTCTGCTAGAACTCACGTAAAAAACTGATGTATTTTTTTACATTAATTTTAAAGGACTATTTTACCCTACACTCCCCTAATGGAAAATCCTGATTTTAATTTCTATTTAGACAAAAAGTTTGGACAGTTTTCACTAGATCGGAAAACATCAACATAAGTAGGGTCGAAATTTGTGCGAACTTTCTTTTGAATAAACAGTGTTGCAGAAAATTGCGATTTTCTTAGAAATTGGCGTTTCTGAATTAAATATGAGATGAAAGCTCTTTAGTTCCTTAATTGCCTTGCGGGTTCAGTTTTTTATCCTAGATCTGTTGGTGAAAAATATTTCCTTTGGAAAAACGACCATTTTTTATCGAAAAAGTCCATTTTCTCCTAAAGTAAACAACTTTATAACCATATTAACCACTTGGTATAAAGTACTAATTGAGTAGAAAAAGCGTGCAAAATTTAAACAAAATCGGTCACTCATTGCCAAAGTTATTGTTTTTTTGGGGTTTTGGCGATTTTTGAACAATAATTTTTGAAGGGCCGTTTTACCCCACTTCCCCTCAATGAAATTTTTTTTTAAATTTGCGAAATGTCTTCTCTTACATATATGAACAAACCCTGAAAATTTCATCAAAATCGGAGAACATCGTTGCAACCTCCCTTGGAAAGGGGGTCGCGCTTCTCGCGAACTGGCTCTTAAGGACTGTCATACATCAGTAAAGTTAGATACTATATTTCTTAGAGAGTCTGTGCGGAAATCGCATATGTTTATTTATTTTTGGCTGTGATACATCGGATATCAGAAATGGGGAACAAGTCTACCCAGTCTCCCCTACTATTAAATAAACCAGAAAAAAGGCGCTCAAAAAACGATGATACGACAGTATATGCACTGTCACAAAATCTTAGACCCCCTCCTTCCCTAAAACTTGTGACTTCATTTTTGAATGACCACATAAGCCAAATTTTCTCGCATACTAATAATGCAGAGGCATGGCGTGATCAATTCTTCAACCAGTGCACTGTTTGATTGAAGTTAAATATTTCGAGAAAAACGCGTATAAAAGGGACCTGAAATGACACATTCAATATAAACGATTCATCTTCAATATGTGTTGAACTTAATACTATTTAAAAAAAAACACAATAATAAAGATTAAAAAAAAAATTCATCTTCAAGCGTGTTTCCCATATGTTTTGTCTATCTGCTTCTAAGCTACATCCCATTTATCGAATTAAGTGAAGAACTCTTGCTTAACTTTTTACCATTTTTTTCATGAATTAATTTGAGTACTGCAATCAAAAACTTTCGTATTGGTCTGTTGATTGCAATATTCAAATTAATTCATGAAAAAAGTTACTCCTGTTAGGTCCTTTTGAAAAGTTAAGCGAGAACTGATCACCGTATCAAAATTCACAAAAAATGCAGTAGAAAAAAAATATCGAATTAAACTCAAACTAAACTTAAAGTGACAGTGCTTTGAGTTTAAAAAAATATCACCATGAGAATCGTTATGTTTTTCAATATTACAGATAAGAGATCTATCTATCTGTTCAATGGGACGGCATCTTTGAATTTTAAAATAATTTTAAAGTTATTTCGTAGAATGAGACGAGTCCTAATTGTTATAAAGCTTGTCCATTTAGAATCCGTAATAATAAAACATCTGTATTTACTGTACTTTAAGGAAAAAATAAATATGCAAATCACTTCTAGTTTTCTAGTGACAATTCGCACTTTCTTCTTTATTCCTCTCATCAAACGCTGCACACCTCCGGAGACAACTTCCTTGGCACATTTGTTCCACATTTTGGTCATCTGAGTCGCGTCCCGAGCTGTTTATCCACTTTTATTAGGCTTCCGCTTCATTATTGCCCAAAATGTCTCGATGGGCCGGAACTGCGGGCAGTTGGGTGGCTTATTGTTGAAATCTACGTTATTATCGCGGTACAACTGGATGACTTCCCGGCTGTAGTGGTAACTCACCAAATCTGGCCAAAACTTCACGGGACCTTCGTGGGCTTTCATGAAACTTAGTACGCGACTTTTGAGACATTCTTCCATGTACAGATCAGAGTCCATCGTCTTATTCGTCACGAACACTTTGGTCTTTGCTCTGCAGCTGCATATCTCTCGCCAAATCATCAGTTTTTGGCAAATTTGTCCATAAAAGCAAACCTAATCTCGCAGGAACAACTCCTCGTGCCGTCGCCATGCTGAATTTTTGGCCAGGAAGCTGTCCATCGTCGATGAAGAGACGAGCTCGGTGGTCTAGTGGCTACCGCTTCCGCCTTATAAGCAGGAGGTCGTGGGTTCAATTCCAGGCTCGTCCCTTTCCTACTTTGAATTTCTATCGTAGTTCTTTCTGTGTTTCACGTTTACCAAAACGATTCCTACTGTTATAATTTTCCACACAATCCCAAAACCTCCCGTGGCACCTATGAGAGGTCGTAGAGTTCTCTGCATCTTTCTTAAGTAGGTGTCCAACTAACCATCCTTCCCCTTCCTCAGCATTCGCAAGGACGTGGCCAGGGCAGATCTCGACTATTGGAAAGTGCATTGCTTCCATCTAAGAGATAGTGATTAGTCCCAAATCAATATCTGTGGTAACGGATGAAAATGATGCTACTCTCATACAATAGTCTTGGCTTGTACCACCTACGAATTTGTGCGAATTGGTCAATGCTAATGCTAATGCTAAAAGAAGCTGTCCATCGTCGATGAGCAGGATTATCAACATGGGTGTGCAAATTTTTTTCTCTCCTTTCAGCTTCCATCTGGAATAATTTTTGACTCGTTGCACGAAACATCGTGAAATTTATACCACAGCAAGTGGGCGCCTAGGTATACAAACCGCTGTAAAAGAATTCTTGCAGCGGTCACTTTCCGTGCCGCTGCAATACAATTAATGATTCCGGATTCTAACTGGATTCTAAAAAGCTTTACGTTCATCTGGTTTCATCGGTTACACACCAAGCGTCTCCATTGGAAAACAATTTCTACAGTTTTAATATGTAGCTGGAAATTATTGCTTCTTTATTAGGATTTACTTAATTTCATCCAAAATTTTATACTCTCAAGCAAAGATGAAAGAATACCAATCCGGAGATGGTGAATTCGATTCTCGATCCGGTCCGAAATGCTTTCGGCTGAGAAACATTCGCGATGGCCTGGGCATCTTCGCCAACCGCAAGTCCAGAACATATTCACTTGACTACCTATTCTGAGATGTGGTTAGACGAGTATTCCTAGCAGAGTTCATATTAAAGAGCAATAGCAGCATCTTTCAAAACAATGTGACGTTTTATTTTGTGTGCATGATCTTTTTGTTTCAGGATACAATTGGTTGTGAATGAATAAATAAGAAAATAGCGTCATAAAACTTCATCAACTATTATCACTATTTTTTCTCAAATCTTGGATGTATCATTCCTCTGCTTCCAGGTGTGGACGCGAACGGGCGCGGTCTCCTGTATCGCAGCGTGTGGGACTGCTTCAGTAAAACCCTCCGGGCCGAGGGTCTCCACGGCCTGTACAAGGGTTTCGTACCGAACTACTGGCGCATCGCACCGCACACGATCCTAAATCTGACCTTCTGGGATCAGTTCAAAAGCTGGAAGGATCTCTACTACTGAGGAATGGAATACCGGATGCTATTTTTAACCTTCAAACTGGGGATGTACGGTGCTGTAAAACGATATTTTTTTATTAGCTGTAATTTTGTTGAATATTAGATCTATAAGCGGGAAACATGATGTAACCGAATCGATTCAATTACATACAAAGTGTAGCTTAAGCGGTTTATTACAAATATACAATAAGCTTGTTGAATAAATAAAGAAACGAGGTAATGATTAAGGCAAGCGCTAAGCACGAAATTTACTGTCAAATATGATTGATGATATTATGACCCTATATCCTGTTATCTCCAGTTATACAAAAAGGTCTTTAACACATCTGTCGAAGACGCAGGTCAGCACGTATCTGCAGTAAATTCATAAAATCAAATTCAACGAAACGTGCCAATATCATGGCAATTAGGAAGAAAACACGTGCTACCCGTCGACAAAGCACGCGCTTGCGCCACAGTTTCCTTGGATACCGGATGTGATAGTTTGTTCATAGTTTGATCGATATTTGTTTTTCTTCTAACACAGCAGTGACAAACGGAGAATAATTAGAATATAGGTAAAACACATTCAGATGCCGGTGGTGTTGAAGAAATATTCCTGGAGTCAGGAGCCGGACTGGGTGACGATTCAGGTAGACTTCCCGGAAAACCACCTCCGCCACGAGGATGTATTCACCAGTGAGCGATTGCTCAAGATCAACAAAGCGCCTTATTACTGGGAGGTTCTGCTCGATGACCCAATAGCGGAGGAGGAAAGTCGTTGCGCAATCCTGGAGAACGAAGTGGTCTTCACTCTGAAGAAAAAGAATGGACCGTTGCAGTGGGAACGGTTGGAAGTTGATGTGGACCGTTGCGAGAGATTGCGATTGAAAGAAGTCTTTTTGAAGGAGCATCAGTTGATGTTGGAGGAAAAGGCAAAGCAACGAGCGATCGAGAAAGACCAAAAGAAGCGTGATGAGATTAGTAAGCAGATCGAAAGGGAAGGAAGTGAGAGGAAGGCGATTGAGAATTTGTTAGAGGAAAGCAAGAGGAAGGAGTTGGAGCGAATGGAAAATGAGAGAAAGGCGAAGACTATCCCGAAGAAAGATACACCACGCCCGAAGGTCGTTGAAAAGCCTCAGCCGTTACGACCCGTGAAAAAAATTGAGGAAATCCCAGGGATTCGGCAGAGCGGTACTGTGGCTGTGTCCTTCACGAAACGAAACTTCATTACTCCGAAGAGAGAATCCATGGAGAATGACGAGCGCGATTGGATCATGAAGCAAGCGGCGGCGAAGAAGGCGACCGGTTTCGTGGATGATGATCTGCGCCCGGAGGAGCGCAATCCAGAATGGCTGAAGCAAAAGGGGGATTCGTTTTTCCAACAGAGTAACTACTTGGGGGCGATTTCCGCCTATTCGGCGGGTGTAAGGCTAACGAAGGAATATTATCCGCTGTTTTTGAACAGGTCCGCAGCACATTTTGCGATGCAGAATTATCAGCGTTGTGTAAGTAGTCATACATTACCTGCATCATTATTGTGTCTACCGCCATCTTTCGCTCATCAATCAATCCAATCACTTCCATAAATCCAATCACTCCAATCAATTCAATCACTCAAACTCAATCAAACCAAATCAATCTAATCTATCTAACCAATCTATTGAATCCAATCAATCCATTCAATCCAATCTATCAAATCAATCTAAACTAACCAATCAACTAAATCAATCCAATCACTCCAATCCATTAATTCAATCGAATCAACCCAATCTATCAAATCAATCTAATCTATCCAATCACTCCTATCAATTCAATCAATCCAAACAATCCAATCAATTCAATCAATCCATTCAATCCAATCAATCCATTCAATCCAATCAATCTAATCAATCCATTCAATCCATTCAATCCAATCATTCCAATCAATCCAATCACTCCAATCAATCCATTCAATCTAATCAATCTTATAAATCCAATCAATCCAATCAATCCAAGCGACCCAATCAATCCATTCAATCCAATCAATTCAGTTATTCCAATCAATCCAATTACTCAATCATCTTTTCTGTCTTCCCCTCCGCTTTTTTACCCCTTGCATCTTTTTTGTCTACCCTTTCCATTTTTTGTCTTCCCCGCTCCATCTTTCTTGCCTACAAGTTTTATTTTCTTCTTCCATGTTTCCTGTCTCCCTTCCATTTGTTTTGTCGTGCCTTTCCATCTTTTCTGTCATCCCTCAAATCTTTTCTATCTTTACACTCGAGCACGCGCGCTTTTGTATTTTGATCTACACTTGTAAATTTTCTGCTGCCATTTTTTTACCTAAGTTAAATACCCAACAAACAACGACAAGCTACAAATAAGCATCTAGGTTGAATTATTGTTTAATTGTGATCTTCATAGCTGAATAAAATGGATGCTGAATAATTCGCTAGACAGATTTCATTTCAGCATTTAATTTTACTAATATTCGACATGGCCTATTTATTTGTTTACTACCTTTATTTGAAGTCGAACTAACGTTTTCGTTTTATCACACAGCACATTGGGGAAGTTTAACTATGTGCTGAACTAATGATTTTTAATTTTCTCTGTTCGACTATGATGTGATGCTCTGAAAGTGTGGTCGAATTGAGTTTGAATAGTAAGTTAATAAGCAAGCATTAGACATCCTTCTTAACCTTTGTCCTTCTTAACCATTGGATTTCACATTTATCAGATCTATCGCACAGTGGAAAAAATATTATGCTTGAAGTTTGAGTTTGAGAAAAAATCTGAAAAGTTTGAAAAAAATCTGGATTCTAGAAATGGAAAATTTTGATTTATTTTCAAGACATGCTTTTTTTATTCGTGATTTATTAAGCTGTCGGAGATTATAACGAACAAAACTGCTGGAGCAATGAAAAAAAATCATGCATTCATGTGGAACTAAATTTACTAAAAGCCGGACATAACGCCGTTTAATAACGTCGGAAAATTATTGAATCTTTGACGTGTGGGATCCCAATATTATCCCATGGATGTTGATCTTTATTGCAGCCAAATTGGAATAATATTAATATTTAACAATCATATCGCAACCGTTTATCAAGAGATTCTGAGGAAGGCCGAATATACATTGATTTTATTTTCATAAATTCATAAATAGCATTGGGGACGGATTTTATTTTATCGTTTATCGACATTATTTTTACGTATTTTTCCTAGTGTGCGACGGTTACGACTGGCTGAACAATGGTTGAAATAAAAATCTTGTACACTTATTAACAAACTGTAGTTTGACAGATCGACTTATTGAATAAGAGTCCAATTATGATTCATATTCAGCAATAAGATTATTTATGTTATGCATTGAGTGAGCCATATCTAACAAATCAAGGATGGCGCGCATGACAACGTTACCGGCGGATGATCAAATGACAGCAGTTCGAGACCCGATTTAGGAAAATTTTAAAATGATTATATGAAAATAGCAATTGATTCAAAATACGTTCATTGGAGATCTTGATGATGTTACCTTCTATGTGTTATTATTTTCGAAGAATTTACACGTAGCTGAATTGAGGCTTAGTAAAATGCTTATTAAAAGGTTTAACGAATCAGTTAATAAAGTTGTTTTTCAAAATGAGATGTTGTAGTTGTATAACTTCGCCAAAATTGTGTGAACAAAGCTTGAACAGAAGTTGTGATAAGAAATAGTACAGACATAATTCAACACAGCGCTGAATTAAATCATCACACTGATGTTAGTTCAACTAGTGAATGTTTGTTGGGATCGACATGAAACCAACGTATATTCCTCGAATTTCTTACCATGCAGCCCACAAAATGATCTCCGGTCATTTTTGGCCATGATTTGGTGCCTACGGGGCAGTTTTCTGAAGCATCCTCCGGGAATCTGATGATACGGAGTGATAGTTGAAAGTTTTTACCACCATGTTTCCTCGAAATTTGTAAGATTTAGAAAACTGGCGATATCTACAATGTCGTTCAAGTAGTTGGAACTATCATGATAGAGGTAAGTTTAGCTTGGGTTTCGCTCGCTTGGCGGCGCTAGTGTGGGTGTTAGGTGAGATATCTCACAAACTGTGGGATTTAGAATGCTGTCGCCTTCTTCAAAGTTTTCCGTAGGTAAAAACCATTGTAATGGATGTAGGCTTATTTTGGAATTCATCCGCTTGTCGGCGCTAGTGTATGAGGAACTATTTTTCAGGTGAGATATCTCGGTATTTGTTGGATTTAGAAAGTTATCGTCTTCTACAAAATGAAATGAAAACATTTCATGTGTTCGGGTGGTAATATCCAATATGGAAGCAGAATTAGTTTGGAATAAAACCGCTTGGCGGCGCTAGTGTATTTGTAAGATGAGATATCCTGCTATCTGTGAGATTTAGGAAGGTGTCGTCTAATACAAAGCTGTTCTGGTGGCAATATCCCCAATATGGAAGCAGAACTAGTTTGGAATTTATCCGCTTGGAGGCGCTAATACGTGAGGAATTGATTGGTATGTGAGATATATCGCAATGTTAGATTTATAAATTACTATCTTCTACATAGTTGTTCGGTAAAACCATTCTTCTTCTTCAATGGCTCTTCATTCCAACTGGAACTTGGCCTGCATTTCAACATAGTATTCTTTTAGCATTTTTTCAGTTATTAATTGAAAACTTTCTATACCCGCCATTGCATGAGTATTCATCTTGTGTGGCAAGTACAATGGATACACTATGCCCAGGGAGTCGAGAATGTTTCCAACCCAAAAACATCCTAGACCGGACCGAGAATCGAACTCGCCATCTCCGGATTGGCAACGCCTTTGCTCGCTACTGGAGACCCCTTAAACCAGGCTATCGATCCTCATTACTCATATATTCATTCAGCATTACATCGTTACAGTCGATTGAAAATCGTAAGCTTTGGAATGTTATGGTCTGTTTACACGATTCAGGAATGAACCCGTCAAATAATCTTTGATTAGAACTCGTCGAGTAAACTTTAAGGCACTATTAATTATCTATACAATCATTTTTACTAGAAGAACTGTATAAAAACTGCAACTTCCAATATCTTACATATTCCAATACACTCAACCCCCCAGATACAACCCTGAACAGATAAATTCCAGAATAAACGAAGTTCTGAATTACATATTCGGAAGCTTAT
Source organism: Armigeres subalbatus (assembly GCF_024139115.2). NCBI lineage: Eukaryota > Metazoa > Arthropoda > Insecta > Diptera > Culicidae > Armigeres > Armigeres subalbatus. Next base: position 313,619,662 of record NC_085139.1, on the reverse strand, counting down.
CTCAATTTTTTGAATATTTTCCAAAAAAGTATCTATCATACAGTTCGGAACTTCAATCAGATTTTAAATACATTTTGTCTAGAATTTATTATAAGCATTTTAAAATGATATTCCTATGCTGTGCTGTAGGATCTGTCAAAGTTAAAACCGTCGTGTGTCTTCTTCTTATTTTTACTTGAATTCGTCTATAGCTTCCAAGATGATTGTTTTGATAATTCGAACAGCTTCATAAATTTAGAAAACTATCAGAGTTATGCAGATTTAAAATAAATGAAGCTGATAGAACTTGAAAATCAAATCTAGGAATGGCTGATTTATAAATATCTATCGTAACAAATAATTCCTCATACACCAGAACCTCCCAGTAGCTTAACTTTGAACTGATTGTAGGATATAAGATTACAAAAAACATAAATTTAATAATTCTGCTTGTCACACTTGTGCTATTCAGTTTTAAGCTACTAATACTAATGACAAACTGGTGGTATTCGTACTATGGTACAAGTTGTACTACTAGTGTGTCACCTTGTACCATGCTGGTACAACGTGGAAAACCATGGTACAATATGTACTAGTGTATATAACCGTGGTACTTGTACCACCAGTGTGTCTTTAGTATAATAAATGTTTTCTGCTATGGAACGTACACACGGTCAAGCAGTTTGACTAACATTGACTCCACCTCTCGTTTATTCAAACATCCATCAAGTTTTACCAACAGCGGCACGAACAATCAATTTATTCGACCAACAATATCACACACGAACGACCGATGCGCCAACTTGAGCACCAACCATCAAAAAATATATGGGGGTTTTTGCAATCCTCACATGTGATATTCTCGGATGAGAAAAAATTCAACCTAGATGGTCCGGATGGGTTTAATGGCTATTGGCGGGACTTAAGGAAGGAACCACGATTTTTCTCGAAGCGAAACTTTGGGGGCGGATCTGTGATGGTTTGGGGTGCATTTAGTACGACCGGAAAATTGAAAATTCAGTTTGTTTCGCACAAAATGAAAAGCTCCGATTACATAGATGTCCTCAAAGCCAGCTTGCTACCCGTTATTCGAAGGAGACGCAAGGCAAAATTGATTTTTCAGCAGGATAATGCCAGGATCCATACCAGTGCTGAGACAATGGGGTGGTTAAGGTCAGAAAAAATAAATGTTTTGGACTGGCCAGCTTGTTCCCCCGACTTGAACCCGATTGAAAACCTTTGGGGTATTATGGTGCGGAAGATTTCTCGCTTAACTTTTCAAAAGGAGCTAAGTAACAATTTTTCATTAATTAATTTGAATAGCGCAATCAACAGAACAACACGAAAGCTATTGATTGCAGTATTCAAATTAATTCATGAAAAAAATGTTACTTAGGTCCTTTTGAAAAGTTAAGCGAGATTTATGCTGAAAATCGACAATTTTCAATCAATCATGGGAAGAAATCGAGCTGGGAACACTGCAAAAGCTGGTCCAAAGTATGCCGAACCGTTTGTTCCAGACAATAAGCCGTTCTGGAGGTGCCACGGATTATTAGATTACTCTTGTTACTGTTTGTTACCAATAATACACTAAGGAGTGTAGGTGGTCGTATCATTTTGAAAAGCATATTTTCTTAAAATATGCTATAATTACTAGTTTTAAGAACAAAATAAATGAACTTGTTACCTTAAACAATTATTTTTTCATGTATTTCAATATGCCATTTGAAGAAAAAATCGGAAAATAGTCTTTTCTCTTAAAACTCAAAATTTATGGGTGGTCTTATCATTTTGAAAAGCACTGCATGTAGACAAAGAATCAGAAGGAATAAATTTTGGCTGTTACGCCCTTTTCAAATGTTGGTCTAGATTTGTCAAGCTTCACGATCCCCCATAAAACATCCTACCGACTTTTCCCCCGACTTAGTCGGTTTTCGTCGGTCGGATCGGCCTACTTTGCATCCGACTAATCGGTTGTTTGTTGCACAGACGCTTATGGGAGCTTTACAGGGGCGTTTAGCGATTAAACAATACATTAAATCGGCCGACTAAATCAATAGATTTGAAGCAATTTAGTCGGTAGACTAATCGGCTAGCATAGTCGACGGCAGAAAAGCAATCAAACCGACAAAATCGACCGATGAAAATCTGAAGAATTGGATGATTAATCAACTGATTCAATCAAATAATGAAATGCAGCCGACGAAATCGGCTGATTAAAAGCAAGTAAATTGCTCGATTAGTAATTGTATTCTAATGGACAGTAGACGATTCCCGATGAAATCGGTTGTTTTTGGTCTACCAAAATAAGTTATTAATCGGATATTTAAAACCGAAAGCAAGCATAACCCGACGGAATAAGGTGATTTATTTGTATTTGTTTGATAGATATTATCTGATTTAATAAGTGATGAACTTAGTATGAAAATAGATTTATTTATTATTTATTCAGACTAAGGCCAAAGTGGCCTTTGCAGTACACATAAAAGTCGTCTATATTCGGCTCGGTCCACGGCTACACGTCGCTAACCACACAGTCTACGGAGGGTCTGCAAGTCATCTTCCACCTGCCCGCTGCGCAACTCGCCTTCTTGTGCCCGTTGGATCGTTGTCGAGAACCATTTTCACCGGATTACTGTCCGACATTCTGGTTATGTGCCCGGCCCACCGCAGTCTTCCGATTTTTGCAGTGCGAACGATTGATGGTTCTCCCAACAGCTGTTGCAACTCGTGGTTCATTCGTCTCCTCCACGCATCGTCCCCCATTTGCATCCCACCCTAGATGGTACGCAGCACTTTCCTTTCAAAAACTCCAAATGAATATTAATCACTATGAAATAGAGTATAAAAAAATAATTTGAGAGCATCTTCCTTCAGAAAACAAGAAAAGCCGTAGATCCCGGCCCATGTCTTGATGGGTATACGATATGTAGGGTCCAGGAGTTATCTTCCTGGAGTTGATGGCTGCCATTCGTGAGGAAATAGGCTATCGGAAAATGAAGGCAACTAGAAATAGTTGGTTTAAAATACTTGAATATTTCAAAAACGCGTTAAAAGTTTAGTTCACCTTTTAGATAATTATCCTTGCTTCCTGTCCTATTTCTTTTGATTATGGGCTGGATCGGAACTATGAGAAAAGCACCATTACCGCCAGGTGGATAGTTTAGAGTTTTGAAGAATTGAACTTAAAAAAAGATAGAAATCTGATCACCTTTAGCTCATTCCCACCAGACAGATTCCTGACTTAAGATTGGAAGGGCTTCGAAAATTGTTCCATTCAGCCTCCATAATCTGCCTTTTTTCGTGTTTTGCTGAAATAAAAAATGTATTTGGTCATAGCTTCAGAGTTCATAATCTGATCCGATCATTTCACCATGGGAAACAGTGGGATAGAATTCCTCTCGAATGCAAGCAAGCCAATGCGAACAAATCAGTTGAAGATAAGTGCCCAAACATGTAGTGAAGAACTGGTTTATTACTAATTTTACAATAAAGTAATATAAAAGAATGTAGTTTGACCAAAGACTCTTAGGGCCAATTTGTTCACCTCCGGTTTAACTCTAAAGCGGTATTTACACACTTAAATTATTTTGAAGACCTCGGCAAAAATTTTGCCGAGATTCCAACAGCCGAGATCTCGGTAATATTTTTTACTGAAATTCGGTAATTCCTTTACCGAAATTTCGTCAATATTTTGCCGAAATTCGGCAAAGTTGATTTTTTGCCGATATCTCGGTAACGATTACCGATGACTCGTTAAAGTTTACCGAAATCTCGGTAAAAATTTTACCGAAATTCGTCAAAATTATTACCAATATCTCGGCTGTTGGATTCTCGGCAATCGGTAAACGTAGAATTTTAAGTGTGTACCCCGCTTAAACCTGGTTTAGTGACTAAGCGGGGGTGAAGAAATTGACCCTTAGTCAATAGTCCAGTCCGACCAATATTCAATGGAAACCAAAAATTTCCGTCGAAATTTATTGCGAGTTAACGATAAGTGCCAAAAATGAACGATACTTTTTGCACACACACATACATACACACATACTTGCCATTGTATACTGCACTACGCATTTTGGAACTAACATGTTAGATATTCTCTTTCTAACTAATTTTAATAATTATATTTTGTGCAATGATCTCAACTGCTTCACTTGTAAACAATACACTAAACAGATGTAATTTATCAACTATTACCCCGATTAAATCGGCTATATAAACACTACTTGATCCATCGATTGATACGTCGATCTAAATAATGTCTAAGAGCCACCCGACTAAATAGGTTGTCCATGCATATGATTTGGTCAGCACCAGATTTAGTTGGCATTCAAGATGGTTGATTTTCACTACACCCGATTTCGTCGGTGAATAAACAGTTGATTTCGTCGACACCTTGATTGGCACCCGATTTCGTCGGAGATAAAAACAGTTGTTTTCCTCGGCACCCGACTTCGTCGATGTATCAGGAAATTTTCCATCTGTCAAATGTTTTATGGGGTCTGTAAAACCGGCAGCACGCGTCAAATAGAAAAGAAAAGCTCTGACATTAATCGTGAAGCACCCCGCGAGAAGCCATGATGCAACGCACAGGAGAGAAAAAAGAGTGCCATGTGAACGAGAGCTTTGAATGCAATCGGCTTTGTTGATGTGTGTCGGGACAGAATTCCGATCTTCAGTTTCACGCTAAACATCAACTACTCAGTGCCTGGCTAAAATTGACTCATTTTTGCCGTCTTCATACACGCTTAGTTCAGTTCACCCTAATATGGGTGAAGAGTACCTAAAATCGCCAAAAAGTGCACATACGCAGATATGGGTGAAATGATCTTCACCTATTTATGAGTACACCTATAGTTTACCCATATATAGGTAGTTGAATGGAGGAGATTTATTGGTAAACTTTACCCAAATTTGGGTGATTTTCTTTTATTTGGAAAATTCTTAATTTTTCTAATACATCCTACTTTAAAAAATAATCAAAAATCTTAAACAATAAAGCATTTTATTCCAACAAATAAGTAAAATTTAGAAGAATATAAATGTAATAGCACAATAATACTTGGTCTGCACCAAAATAAGATCGGCATCTAACAGCAGGTTCCGGGGACTACGCCGCAGTTGACATGCTTCCAGGTATTTGCGTTTGCTGCTTGGAGATGGGTAGCATTTTCATTCTCGGATGTCGCAGTGGTCCTGTTAAGAGTGAAAAAATACGAATTATTGTAAAAGTAGAGTTGTGGATCCAACACTCAATTGAAATCCGGAACCTTTAAGTGGCGAAGTTTTTTTTGTCTCATGCTTCATTTCGAAAGTGGTGCGCGTATTCCTTAATGGCTTCTCCGGATTGGAACTATTTCCGACGAGACTTTCGAAGTGAAATTTCAAATACAGATTGTAAAAAAGCTTCCGGTTTTCCATCGAGAATAATGTATTGAAACTTACCTCAACCTGGTGGACACGGGTCGGTGGCTAACTTTACAATCTACTGTTTCGCCGCTCCGTGAGCTGATGTCAAAGAGTTATAGGTGGGCTGCTGGATGGTGGTATTGTGAATTCTTCCGTTCACTCGGGAGGACACTGGCTGTGGTATCATCTTGCGATATTCCGATTGAGTTGTCAGGGAACGCACAGGATCTCCCCACCTTTGTCCAATATTCCTACTGCCGATGCAAGATAAGTCGTCCGTGGCCAGGCGGAGGCCGCAGCGGCAGAATTTGTTTGTGACATGGTAGAAAAGATCTGTTTCCGCGCGGCTGGAAGGGAAAGGCGGAATATTAAATGCTTTACAGTATCACTGTGGCATGGATAACTAAATTGACTTACAGGTTGTGTTGCGGGTTCGGTTGTTGATTCACAGGGTTGATCCTTCTATTCCTCCTGTGAGGTACCGCTCCTGGTCCGTGGCCTCTTGTCTCGGAACCTATCAAATACAAAATGTAGAATAAGTACCAATGTGGATATCCATTATTCAATAAGTCTGTATTCACTTACCATTTATTAGTTAAGCCAGTCAACAGAAATAGAAATATTTATTTCACACTTGTTGTACAACAGAAGTTCATTTTTACGAAAAACCGGTGGAAACAAGAACGCTCAAATCTTTTCACCCAAATATGGGTAAACTTATTTACCCATAAATGAGTAAAGCGACTTTATTAATAATTTGAGTGAAATTTACTAATAAACTTAGTACATTTTACCCATAATATAAGTAAATTTTGCTATACCCAAATATGGGTGAATAAGGTACCCATAAATGGGTAAATTGATCTAAGCGTGTAGAGTAGACGAACATTGAATAAATCTGTTTTGGGCGTTTGAGGTTATTTTACACAGTATATTTTGTAATAATAAGATGACTCGATTTTGAGTAAAATCGTGTTGTTCGAATTTTAATTTTGAAGATCTGAAAAATCACAAATTTGAAGCATTTTCCATTTTTTGTACGTGGGCATCAGACGCGAGCGATTTATATTTTGCAAATGAGCGTTTTAGAAAAAATAAAAACTGTTCGCAGTTGAACAGTTCAGCTGTCATGCATACCATATGAGCTCCCCGGTAATAAATAAAAAGTGATTTTCGTGCGAAAGCATATTTTACGGAGATTTATTTAGCATTTCAGTCTCATCTTGGATGAAAAACAACGGTGTGATTCTATTTGAAAAAGATCAAATAAGGATCAAAAGTCAGCAGAAGATAACATTATTGTATGGTTTCACCCAAAACGAGACTGAAATGCCTAATAAATCGCCGTAAACAATTATTCCGTACAGGATGTTACGAGAGGTTATGAATAAAATCGTTTCAACCACTGAGTCACGGCCCTCCTTAGCCGTGCGGTAAGACGCGCGGCTACAAAGCAAGACCATGCTGAGGATGGCTGGGTTCGATTCCCGGTGCCGGTCTAGGCAATTTTCGGATTGGAAATTATCTCGACTTCCTTGGGCATACAAGTATCATCGTGTTAGCCTCATGATATACGAATGCAGAAATGGTAACTTGGCTTAGAAACCTCGCAGTTGATAACTGTGGAAGTGCTTGATGAACACTAAGCTGTGAGGCGGCTCTGTCCCCAGTGTGGGGATGTAATGCCAATAAGAAGAAGAAGAAGAAGAAGGCATGGCAAATGCTGAGTAATGCGTACCTGCAGAATTGTAATAGACCAAATTTCGCGGTCCTTAGGCTCTTACCCAGCAACTCTTATCCCCTACCTCCTCGTGGCGCTGGTCGGGATACGAGCAACCTTAGGGAAGATCGGTTAGCCAACCCCGGTGGGAACTATGGTAAAGGCAAAAGTAGAGCAAACGGATTGATTTAAAGGCAACAGACTCTGCAACGACTCGGCAAGGGCATCGATTGGAAAGTCGGATCTTGGAACGATGGAACTGAATGAACCCGCACGTGTTGGACTCCTGGCTCGTGAGCTGCAGAAGGCCGGCGTGAGCGTGGCAGCAATCCAGGAAATACGGTGGCCCAGAACTGGAGAACGTGAGCTCCGGGCGGTAAATCCCATAGCTAACACTTCATTCAGGTATTGTCGCGCTTATCTTTTTCTAGAGTTTCGCGGCGGTCTTACTCTCGCAGGCTCGACTGCGAAGGTAGACGTCAAGATAGCCGCCGGGTTAAAAGATAGGGAAAATTTTCCCTCTCAAAACAAAACCACGTGCTTTTTCTCCAAATGACAGCAGTACTCGATTGTATTAGTGAGAGGCAACCGAAGTCACTGAGTACATGGAGAGTGTTTATCATGACAAGGGGCCGTCCACAAAGTACGTCACGCCTCTGGGAGGTGTCGAATCCGTTTCATTCACTCCGTTTGAATGCCACACTATTTTACAACCGACGCGGTCCTCACCAACGTAACCGCAGTTTTTCGTCACCGGTCTGCGCGATGGTTCGTACTCCACTGACTCGAAAACCATCCCCCACACTCCTTACTCCCAAGTTGTGTGATTCTCTCCCTGCATTCTTTCACACACTCCTCACCATTCAGGGCTGTATTCTAAAACCTGGGTACTCTCATCATCATCATTAATATTAGACTACAACAACTAATCATCAAGTTTTATTTATTTAAATTCTCAACTCTACATCCCTTTCTAGGTGTGAGAAAAAAATCTAGAAAAAAAAAAAATTAAAAACAATTCTCAGTTATGTTTGTGTAAACATTATAACTTGTATCTTGTTGGTAACTTCTTCGTTCGCTTAGGCCGTTGAACCGGAGAGTCTTCCAATTGGCGTTGACCTTGTCTTTTCTCATTGACGCGGGAAGGTGCTTCAGAATGTTCCGCTGAGCATGTTGCCGGTGTCCGCTGAGAAAGTTTATCGGACTGGCTTTCCATGGATAGTTCACGACTAGTTGGCCACTTCTTCATGTGAGAAACAGAACGACGATATTGAACCCCTTCGTCATTCGAAACAATGACGTCACTTCCCATTCTTTTATCTACCGTAAACTTCTCGAGTTTGAAATTCGATTCCAATTTTCCGGTTTCATAGTTTTTCAACATTACTTCATCACCTACGGCAATGCTTGAATCTTTAGCGTTCCTTCTATTGTCGGAATATAGCTTCCCCTTCATCTTCTTTATTGCGTCATTATCTCGGGTCTCTTCGTCTCGCTGCCAATACGGTTCAGTTCGTAGGGAGGGAAGTAAGTCCTTAATCGGCCGTCCAGTTAACAGCTCCAAGGGCGGTCTACCAGTTACGGAATGCGGTGTTGTATTGTACATATGTTCGTAGTCACTAACGGCTTTCCTCCAATCTTCCTTAACTGCTTTAGCAATTCTCAGGGCCCGCAGCAAGCCTTGGTTATGGCGCTCAACAAGACCGTTCATTTGAGGCCAGTACGGAATGGTTCTTATTAGCCTTATATTTTTGGAAACACAGTAGGACGAAAATTCTTCGGACGAAAACGGAGGTCCATTATCGCTTCTAATGGACTCGGGGTATGATTGCTCCATGAACACGCTTTCGAGGGCGTCGATGGTCTTCCGCGCCGTTGTGCCTTTCATCTCTATAACTTTCGTGTAACGACTGTAATAGTCGATGAGGACTAGAAATGTCGCACATTCTTTGGCGGAAAAGAAGTCGATGGCTATTTCTTGCCAGGCGCGTTCTGGCATTAAAATCCGTTTCATGGGTTCAGGAGGTTCCAGTCCACTCACTGCTGCGCAACCGGCGCATTGCTGTAAAAAATCACCAACGCTTCTGTCCATGTACGGCCACCATACCTTTTCTCGAAGAATTCTACGCATTGCAACGATCCCTGGGTGACCTCGATGGGCAATTTCTAACGCTCTCTCCCGCAATTTAGGCGGTAGGATGATTTTATCTTCTCTTACTACTATACCTCCGATTACTCCCAACTCTTTTGCGAAAGCCTGATAGCGGAATAAACTTTCTGGCCAACTGTGAGTTTGTATTGCTTCGGTGACCGCTAGCATTGTCTCATCGACAGCCGTTTCAGTTTTTATTTCTTGCAGCGTGATAGCGTTTGGTGATTCGCCGATCGAACACAGGAAATGCTCTGTGGTTTCATCGAAAGGAATTTCTGAGTCCTTGCACAGGCGAGAGCAGACGTCTGAGATGTTAGTAGATCCTGGAATATGTCGAACAGTAAACTCATATGGTTGAAGACGCAATGCCCAGCCTTCGGCTCTGGTGCATGCTCGCTTCCCATGTTGGTGTTTCCCCCCATATATATACTCCAGGGTCTTATGGTCTGTGAATATGGTGAATTTTGTTCCAAAAGATAGGGATAGAACTTTTCAACGGCCCATACTACAGCCAAAGCCTCCCTTTGAGTTTGCGGATATATTCTTTCTGACTTCGTCAAACCTTTTGAAGCGAAACTCACGATTCGAGATGAGTTAGAACTGTCTTTTTGTGTCAAAACTGCCCCTAGACCGACAGGCGATGCATCCACAAACAATTCCGTTGTATCCGCCGGATTGAAGAAACCCAATTTCCTGACATTGTCCGATATCTCTGACCGCAGATCTTCAAACGCCTGTCTTTGATTTTCGCCAAAACAAGCTGCTTCTCCTCTAATAAATTGTCGCAACGGCTCTGTTCTTGTTGAGAGATCTGGTATGAAATGCCCAATGAAGTTGACAAGACCAAGGAAGCTGCGGACCTCTTCTTTCGTTTCTGGACATCTGAAATTCCGTACCGCGACAATCTTATCCTCCGATGGACTGATCCCAGCTGCACTGACTTCATAGCCTAAAATTTCGAGTTTCTTTACGCCAAACACGCACTTCTCCATATTTAGCTTCGCATTGTTATCCTTGAGTACCCCAAGCACCTCCTGCAAACGAGCGTCATGTTCTTCACGGGTTTTACCAGATATAACAACATCGTCAATATACACGATTGTCCCTTCGACTCCCGTTAGCATTTCTGACATGACTCGCTGGAATATCTCCGGCGCGCAATTCATGCCAAACATCAGTCTTTTAAATTGCATAAGACCTCTGTTGGTCATAAAAGTGGTAATGCCACGCGAATCAGGATGAAGCTCGATGTGATGGAAGGCGGATGTTATATCGGTTTTGGAAAAAAATGTCGATCCCCGAAGTTTGTTTAGAAGTGTATCAATCATGGGCAGAGGAAAATGTTCCCGTTGGATAGCTTGATTGGCGTATTTCATGTTGATACATAGCCGGATATCGTGCTTCCCTTTCCACCATTGGTGATATCCATTCAGGCGGACCTACTACAGGTTCAATGACGTCGCTGTGCAGCATCTCGAGAATTTTCTGGTTGACCTTTTCCTCCATCGACAAAGGTATACGCAGATATGCGACTTTCCTGGGGGGGACATTTGGATCGATCGACAGTCTCACCTGCACGTTTGGGAATTTAGGAAAAATACTTCTTTCTACTTCAATATTAGCAACATCTAAGCCAACTTTCAGGACCTTGAGTTCCTCCGCAGTTCTCTTGCACATAAGTGACCGTTTTGCCCCCTTGATGACAAAGAACTCTGCATAGCTCTTCGGTTTGTTCTCATTAATGGAAACCCAAGTTTCAAAAATAAGGAGAACTTGTAATGGTTCCTGGCTTGCATACGCAGTGAACTGTCGATCGCATTTATATCGCTTCTTGTATATTTTTGCTCCACTTTCCAAAATATTATTCCAATCTGTCTCGGTAACTGTGTTTATGACTGCACCTGAGTCAATGAGAAAGTCCACAGGAAAATTGTCAATTTTGCAAGTTATTACTCCGTCATTCCTGTCACGCACCTGAATTCAACAGAAAAAAAAGAGCCTGAATAAAACAAATTTTCACTTAGATTTTGGGAAACATCTTGTATTCGTTCTTAAGAAAATGTAACAACAAATCGGATTTAACTTGAGGTAGATTTAAATGTGTAACATAAGTAAAAGGTATATATATATATATATATATATATATATATATATATATATATATATATATATTTATATATGTCATGTTATCAATGAAGATATTGAATTAAATTTCAAAAGGAAATGGTGATATAATTATTCTACCTTCAATGTCTCCGGTGGATATCGACGAGATGATCCTTGATCAGGTTCATCGGGGTAGCGGTCACGGTTCTCCCGGAGTGAGTTGGCTTCACCAAATTTGCGCTTTGTGTATCCGAAACTCCTCGCACCGGTGTTTCTTCTTGATCTGCACTTTCTCGCATAATGTCCCATGCGTCCACAGCTGTTGCATCTACAAGCTCTAGCAGAGCATTCCCGCGAATCCTTTCGGTGCTTCCATGATCCGCAATTCGAACACTCAGTTTCATTGTGCTTACTTGGGTCCCAGCGCCGCTCAGGTCCAGTATTCATCGTTGTTGGTTTCTTTCCCCAATCCTGTTTGACCGAAGCTATTGTCCCGGCTGATTCATTTTCCTTGAATTGCCGTACTTTCTCCTTCTGCTTCATAAGCGTTTCCCTGTTCATGGCGTAATTGGTTAAGTCATCCAAACTCATAGTATTCTCTAGTCCTTTGTGTCTGACTCTTTCGTCGCGAGCACCCATAGCTACCTGATGCAAAATTTCGATCTCCTCGCGAGATCTAAAATCACAACGCGTGGCTTGCGTGCGTAGCTTCAGGATGAAGTGACTGAAAGACTCCTCGGACGTTTGTCTCAACGAGCGGAACACTTCCAATTCGACGCGCTCGTTACGCTTTCCGATAAAGAAATTGCTCAGTCGTTTCACCGCATTATCGTATTCGGGTGTCTCAATCGGCATCAAAAAGATTTTCACCGACTCTGGGTATACTTCTCCAGCCACCGGCCGCAAATTGTAGTAAATGCGTTGAAGGCCTCTACCGCCCCGTGCCAGCAGTAGTATGAATTTGTCATGCTGTACTTCGATTTTTCTAAGCTCTGCAATTAGTTCAAATGCTCTGAACCATTCTTCCCATTCACGACGCAGATCAGAAGGTCCAACAGAATCGTTGAACGGCTCCAGTGGCCAATCCTTGTCAGAATCCATCTGTAATATCAAATGTGATAACAAATTATTGATTATCGTACTAACATTCCATCGCATTGGCCATGGTAAACTGCTGGTGTCGATCGTATCGATATTTGTAAACTAGACACACAAAAGTACGGCGTGTTATTAATCATATTGACAAAATTTCATTGAGAGTGTCAGGTATTCAAAACAAAAATCTAAGCACAGTTCGTTTTGTGTAGCTGTATTTGTAATCTTTTGATGGCGTCTGTGGGTAGACATAAAAATGTCAGCGGCCGAAAATTATTTTTCCCCTATTTCTAAATAATTAGCCAAAATAGTGAATGAAGTAACTGTGAGATGGACATCCAGAGGGCTTGAGAAAGGAACAATCGCGGCATAATATACAAGACGGTTGCATGTCCTTGAAGAGTTTCCACCGTAAGATTGGTATTTTTGTGGTATGAGCTAAACGCTAAATGGTCCTACATCTGCGACGAAAAGACACGCACCCTCATGAGTCATGACAGCATCATACTGCATCACCGTTCTGCAAAACACAAGCTATCTCCAAGTTTACACAACCAAGTGATTCAGAAGCTGGTTGCAAGGGAAGCTGTCGCTATCAGTGGGACGTCAGCAGCTCCGAGTATGAATAGAATGAGCAGCAATCTAGCGAGAGCAAATTCACCACGGATTCAAACCATGCGGAAGATCCACAATCAGTTTGTGGAAGCTGAGACGTATCGTATACACATAATTTTAACACGAAATTTTACTATTATATTTCAATACTCCACCAAAATCTATGTAACTCGTCTTACAACATCCCAAATATTTTTTTTTTGCTAATATCCTTTTGAGATGAGTGTAGTCTTAATCGTTTAAAAAGAGAATTCTATATAGGGACACGGCAGGTATTTTCGTCTGTTCGTCGTAGTCTCGGAAACCAAAAAAAGAGACGCTTTTTTGAAAAACTCATACGAACCAAATCGTAAGCTCAGGAGAAACGTTCTGCTACAGTGGAGTTCTAGCAAATGTACGTTGCTTTCGTTGGTTTTAGCTCCTACGACGATGGACGGAAATACCTGCCGTGTCCCTATTATAAGTTTGTGAAAGGTAAGAGGCTGACTGACGAAAGAGGTGGATAGATTATATGCAAGATTAAATCAAGGTTATTTGTGTTACTTTTTCTCCGATTCATATAATAATGTTCCTTTTCTGACAATTTGCTGATATTAATTTAACTGAGCGATTCCAAGCAACAGCATCAAAATTTAAGAAAATCTTTAATTCATGATTTTCTATTGAGTTGAAACTTTGCACAGTTTTTCAATTTCATCTAAATCGTCATTTTTCGATATCAAATCTTCATATTGAGTCACGACTAACTTTTCAAAAGGGTGTATGTGAAAATGGTTCAAAAATATTTAAAAGCTGCACAGCAAAAACGGAATGTTCGATTGTTATGATTTTTTCAGCAAAGTTAGACAACTAAATGGTGATTCTTAAGAAAATGTGCACAGTAAAAAAAATTTTTTGCCTTTAAAAATATCATTTTGTCACAAAACTCAAATATCTCAAAACCCTATCTTTTTCGAACGTATTTTTTTAGGGAAAACGGTCCATTATATTAGCTATCTACCATAAAAATTTGGTGATGGTAAACTAATAAACAAAAAAGTTATGACGTTTCAAACATTTCACAATTTTCACATATAGTAAACAAAAAAAATTTTCCGTGTATTTTTTTTTTTTTTCAAGAATCGCAGTTTGATGCTACTTCTGGTAATTCCTCAGTTGTTGTCGATACATCTGGCAATTCCTCAGTTGCTGTCGTTTTCGAACTTCCTGCGCTCTGCTCAACCGATGATATACATATTGCTCTTTTGTCAACGTTTAGACGGCAGGACGTGCAAATGCGTAAATTTGTATTCAATGTGGACATTGGAGCATAACCAGTCGCTTTCAGTTTATCTATGGTGCTTTCGGTGAGATTTCGTAACTCTTTTGAACACTTTTTTCCATCAAACTGCCTACAACAGTTGAGAAAGCGGCTACTCATGTTGTTCGTAATATTTCAATAAACAAAATCACTTTTAAGTTTTTACTGACTAGTTTGGTGTCATTTGCTTGACTGAAGAAAAAAATTACTATAAGATCTTTAACAACCTTAGTAGTAGTAATTTTTTGCTTTTTCGTGAGCATTGTCATGGTATGTACCTATCATGCATTTGTTGTTGTTGAAGATACCCGTTTCCTCCCGATCATAAAGTCTATTCTCTAAGAGGTATATTTTTGCAGGTAAACTATAGACGTACACGTGTATATAAATCTTTGATTTTGCAGCTTTTGTCTTAAAAATAACATTTCTGATATGTTTCTATCAACGTTATTATCAACAGAATTAAACACTATTAAAAAATATTTTCGCCAGTCACGTGCAATGAAAATTATGACACTATCAATACTTTTGATCACAACACTGGATCGTGTCTAAGTTTCTTATAGATGCTATGAATAATTAAATCAAAATATCATGAAAACAACTTGTTTAAATCACGTCCCTTAACAATAAAATCTGCATCAAACTGCAATTCTCGAAATAACTTACACAGAAAAAAATTTTTTTTTACTAAATGTGAAAATTGTGAAATGTTTGAAATGTCATAACTTTTTTGTTTATTAGTTTACCATCACCAAATTTTTATGGTAGATAGCTAATATAATGGACCGTTTTCCCTAAAAAAATTACGTTCGAAAAAAGATAGGGTTTTGAGATATTTGAGTTTTTGTGACAAAAATGATATTTTTAAAGGCAAAAAAAAATTTTTTTTACTGTGCACATTTTCTTAAGAATCACCATTTAGTTGTCTAACTTTGCTGAAAAAATCATAACAATCGAACATTCCGTTTTTGCTGTGCAGCTTTTTAAATATTTTTGAACCATTTTCACATACACCCTTTTGAAAAGTTAGTCGTGACTCAATATGAAGATTTGATATCGAAAAATGACGATTTAGATGAAATTGAAAAACTGTGCAGAGTTTCAAATATTTTCGAAATGGTCGCTCAGGATCGACTGACATGCCCCCGTGGAATGCCTCTATTCAAACATATGGATTACATAAACTTGCTACATAAACGTCAGAGAACTAAATAATGCGATCAGAGGACAGAAAAATACATGAATCATATTTTCATATCGTTATCGTTAAAAAATAGAATTCAAATCACCAATATAAGGCAACACAATTTAATCGTGTTACACATCAGCCTACTTCCACAAACCATTTTTTTTTTTTGATAAAACGCTACTGTTATAATGTTGATGCTGCTTCTGTTCTTTTTATCTCATCTTTTCAGGATTACTAAATGTATTTTTCAAACATTGAATACGTTCTGCCTCAAGATATTGGCTCCCCAACAATCAATTCAGAAACATACTGGTATTGAAGAAAGTATTCCGTGCATCCCGGACAAACAAAAGAAAATTTGGTGAGAGAATTCCATTGTATATACAAATAATTGAATTAAAACTATTTTATAAACTGCATATGAAATAACCATCAGGGCACCCGATTGAAGCGATTTGGATAGGAAGAGTGGAATCGCCAACTTCCTATTGTTAACATTTCGTGGATAAAGGGCGGGCTCTTCTCCCCATCTATTGGGTCAATCTGGGAAACGAGGGCGTGTTTGTATTATTATTTGTACGAACTTTCTTCTGGAAGGAGATTCTCTATTCATCCCGTGGATTTCGCATAAGTGTCTCTGCTTATGGAACCACCCCACCCATTTTGGCCCTTCATACAGGAGTTTGATGAAATGCAAACAATAATATAAACATGATCAAATCGTTTATCAGATATGGCCAGTGCTATCGGCAGGTGCCTTGCTACAATAGATGGTAGTATCATCATCATCATCTGTATTTGTAATCTTTTGACGAATCTTTTGCCGACGTAACTAACGAAATAAAACAAAACAGCAACACCTTTACATCCAATCTTGTGAAAACTACACTATTTCTATTTTCTTGATGGAGTTAGTCACATTTTCACGTGATAAGTTCGTTACGCTTGCTTTGAAAACACTTTAGCTTCACATTCCGTTTTTTTTTTGTTTTGCACACTTTGTCGCGCTTCGGTCGTCAACCGGACTCGCGTTACATCCTCTAGGCTTGGTAGGGCTAGTTGTTGTGTTCTTCAATACATTTGGCATCTTGCTTCATCGGTCATCAACCGATGTCTGAATTGGGCGCTACGGTCATCAGCCGGTCTCGCTAATCTCAAACTAACCTCCCCACATATTTTGCATTCCAGTTATTGACGGGTAAAACATTCTCGTTTATTGAGCGCTGCGGTCTTCAACCGGTCTCGCTACACCACCAAAATTGAGAAAAGAATAATCGGAAAGAGAGCATAAGCAAACTGGAATACATATTTTCATCTTTGTTTTGGTTACTTCACACGCGCTTCGGTCTTCAGCCGGACTCGCATTTAAATGTGTTAGTGAGCGCTACGGTAACCGGACTCGCTTAGTTGAACCTCTTCACACACTGTTAACCGAACTATGTGACTGTATTTTTTGCAAACTATTTCACTGCTTGATTGCTCTCCACACGAACACCAACATGAAACGAAACATTATTACACATATGTGAGCACATCACTTCAGGATACAAATTCTAATAGCAGACGCCGCCATTTTCTTCAGCAGAAAAAAAATATTTCCTTCGGCAGACATCGACAAAAATGGAGAATATTTGCTTTTTCAAATTGCGCTGAAAACTCACCTTTATCATACCTTTATCACCTTTATCGAATCCGTTTCATTCACTCCGTTTGAATGCCACACTATTTAACAACCGACGCGGTCCTCACCAACGTAACCGCAGTTTTTCGTCACCGGTCTGCGCGATGGTTCGTACTCCACTGACTCGAAAACCATCCCCCACACTCCTTACTCCCAAGTTGTGTGATTCTCTCCCTGCATTCTTTCACACACTCCTCACCATTCAGGGCTGTACTCTAAAACCTGGGTACTCTCATCATCATCATTAATATTAGACTACAACAACTAATCATCAAGTTTTATTTATTTAAATTCTCAACTCTACAGGAGGGAGGGGGGGTTCAGAGCAGCGTGACGATCCATACAAAAATTTTAGAGGTTTATTACAAAAAGTGTGACGAAGAGGGGAGGGGGGGGTCGAAAATCGCCGATTTTTGCGTGACGTACTTTATGGATCTTCCCCATGTGCATACGGTGGGTAAGATTTCTATTGACTCTGTCGTATAGATAGTAGAATCTATAGATGAGCGAAAGCATGGCTGAGTCGATCTTTTTGCCCGTGCACACGCGCTTATGACGTCACAGCCCTTAACGTTTCCATTGAAATCGTGACGTCATGCTCGTTTGGAGACACGTTTGACAGTTCGTTTGGAGACAGAGGATTTATCTTCGCTCATCTATATATTCCACTATCTATACTCTGTCGTGATTAGTGACTGTTGCGATTACCTGAGAAGCAGCCAGCATGACGCCGCAGTATTCTATATTTTCTCGGGATGCATAATACTACATCTACTATAGCCGCGGAGACAGAGCAGACGGTGGAGTTGACTTCATGTTGATCGAGAAGCAGATGAAGCGTGTTGGTTATAGCATGATCAGCATCTATGCCCCAACGAACGATAAGCCTGATGACGCGAGGGATGACTTCTGATAGCCTTGATAAGGCCTACGGAGAATGCCCAACACACGATGATAAAATTGTCATTGGGGATGCAAATGCGCAGATCGGAAGAGAAAGTTTCTTTCACCCTGTCATTAATAAATAAAGCCTTCATTCCGCTACCAACGATAATGGTCTGTGACTTGTGACCTTTGCTGCTGCTAGAGGGATAGCAATCACCAGTACCCACTTCACACTTCACACTATACAACAGAACGATGCGTTTCGATATCCAACGCTTGTCAGTTGAAGAAGTTGCTGAACAGTACCACCAGAAGTTGGACGAGCGGATAGGAGATGCCACCGGCTCTGGCGACGTCAACAGATTGTGCGAAAATATCCACGAAGTTGTGACTACAACAGCGCTGGAAGTGTTAGGCACTGTCCGGTGACGCCAACGAAATGGTTTGTATGATGAGAAGTGCCAGCGAGTGACGGACGAGAAAAATGTTACTAGTAGTCGAATGCTAGTGGCTCGTACCCGCTCCAACAGTAAGCGGTACAGTGGAGCAAGAGCAGAAGTGAAACGAATCCACCGCAGAAGAAAAAGGCAACACGAAGAGAGTGTGATAGCTGAAGCGCAGGAGAACATGGATAGAAACGATATGCGGAGGTTTTAGGCAACTGTCAATGGCGCGCGGCATAAGACAGTGCCAGTGCCCGCCATGTACAATGACCGTGAGTCGTGAGAATCGATCAACGACGGATCAGATGTTTAGCCTGCGAATGATCCCTGATAAACTCCGGTAGTACAACTTGCAGACTCACCATCTGTTCATTGATTTCAAAGCAGCGTACGATCCAGTGAAAATTGATGAGCTGTGGCAGATAATGTCCAAACATGGTTTTCCGGCGAAACTGATTAGACTGTTGCGTGCAACGCTGGATGGTTCGAAATCAAGTATTCGGATTGCAGACGAAGTGTCAACCTCGTTTGTGATCTTAGACGGATTGAAGCAGGGTGATGCACTTTCGAATTTATTGTTCAACATTGCACTCGAGGGCGCTATTAGGAGATCTGGCGTGCAGAGGAACGGCACTATCATAAAACGGTCATATGCGTAATTTGTATTCAATCATTTAGTAGTTTGTCAATGACACATTCCAGAAGCTGAATTTCAAAATATGTTGTATGGAGGACTTCTAGTGCGAAGGTTTTTCTACAACTTTGCCTAATGGATCGTTATTAGAATTCAACTAATAACGGAGTTAGAGCGCTAGTTGCAGTAACTTAAACTAAATGATTGGAATTTTGTTATCATTTAGTCTAAGTTACTGAAACTATTGAAACTATAGCTATAACTCCGTTACTATAGCTATAACTCCGTTACTAGTGGAATTCAAATAACGAACCATTAGGCAGAGTTGTAGAAAAACCTTCGCACTAGAAGTCCTCCATACAACATATTTTGAAATTCAGCTTCTGTAAATTGTTATGAACAAACTACTAAATGATCGAACGCAAATTACTGAATAATCGTTAACATCCTTGCCCGCAATAAAAGAAATATAAAATGTATTCCAATTATTTTTAATCACTAAAGCTAAGCCCTCGGTTGCATGTCAGATCGTTGTCCATTGTGTTGTTCACCTCTTTCAAAATACAATCGTGTTCCCCTTGAGCAGGTGTTGTGCCGGCCCTGAGTAGAAGAGAACTAGTTAGGAGGACGTAAGGAGGTCCACTCCACAGGCGCACGGACGCCGTTATAGGAGGTTGTTACAACGTTAAAAGAGGCCGGAGAGTTTTCGGGCTTTTCGAGCGAAAAGTGCTGCGTACAGTACTCGGAGAGAAATTAAAAAATGGTGTGTGACGCAGACGCATGATTCATGAGCTGTAGCAAGAATACAACGAAGAAAATATTGTGAATCGTATAAAATATGACAGACTTTAGTGGGCTGGTAACTTAGAAGCCGGCGACTGCGTGGAAGGCCACGAACACGATGGCTGCACGCGGTGGAGTCGGACCTAAGGACCCTAAACGTTAGGGAAAACTGGAGGAACATCGCCCAAGTTCGACGATTATGGAGCTCTACAATACGCAAGGTGTTGCTGCTGGACACACTGCTACAATTCATCTATCCGAAGTGTTTCCGGGGCCGAACTGTATTTGAGCTGTCAACGACGAACAAAGACTACGGGTAGCAAATGAAAAGAGAGAAGCTTTGTAAAACACAGTCGAATAGCTCTTGAAATTTGCGAAATTTATTAGTTTATGTTCCTATCATTGTATTGCTAATTGAACAACAACGGGCTTGGTGGTCATATGGCTAATTGGCTACCACTTCTGCCTCATACGCAGAAGGTCATGGGTTCAATCCCAGGCCCGTTCCATTCCTCCTACTTTGTATCTTTCCATATATTTCTCATGTTCTAGCAATCGCTAGAACTGGAAATGGGCTTGCATACCGTTTCCATCTTCTATCATTCACCTACAACTTTGACTAGTTCTAGCAGGTAACTGTTAGAATTCGAAATGAGCGGAAAGGCTCGTTTCGGCATCCAATTAGAATATACCAAGACGAACCTCTGCCATAGAACCCAACCCCCAGATTCCAATGAAACTCCGCATAAACTCGTGGCGAGTGCAGAGGTGTTCTCGGCTTGCAGTGGGCGAGTGATTGTGTCAACAATTCCTTCCTCATCCCCGATGACCGTGAGGACGTGGCCAGCGCCGTTATCGACCATTTAAAATACTAGAGCTCTCGGACTGTGCACATTGAGGTTGTAGAGAAAATCCCATGCTTCCATCCTTTGGTTCCCTGTGCAATTGCGATTGTTCTGGTCAATCACGGAGTAGCAACTACGAAATGCACGGTCATCATGCTCATGCTCATATCATTGTATTGCTAATTGAATTGTAATTCTAGTTCCTAGTGAGTTGAAAAATATTCTTTATCTACCTAATATGATTAACCTATTTGAAATTGAAATTTATAGCTAGAAGTGTTTATGCTAAACGTAGCACCTGTAGTGTGGCTTCGAGAATTAGGTTCTACCATTAACCAATTCAGGCAGGTATAACAAAAGAAAAATTCCTTACAATGGCTAGGCAACTTATATACGCTCTATTATAGTTGAAGGACATAAAACCGTTGATGGAACGCAGAAACTTAGTTATACTAATACATCGAAAGTGTTAGCAACAATTTGTTATAAAGTGAATTGAAAAGGTTGGTACTTTCGGCTAAAATAAGAATGAACCATGCGTTCGTGTTCACAGTCTAAGAACTTCTGATCTCGTGTATTCAGTCCTATTTCGTTACATGTTATGACAGCTTACTCTCTCATCTCTCGACTCTCATAATATTCATTCGAGGTAACTGTCCCTGTTACTGATCTTTATGAATCTGAAAGGTGGATTACACCGCTACAGTGAATTACCAGTTTATTCTAATAAAACCTATTTGCAGTTTAAAGCTGCACAAAACCATATTTAGAGTTTGTGTTGCTGACAGCCCGGTGACAATTTTTAGTTTTTGCCCCCACAACTCCAGGCATGGGTGTGAAGCGGGCTTGGTAGTCATATGTCTGCCTCATACGCAGGAGGTCGTGGGTTCAATCCCAGGTCCGTTCCATTCTCCTACTTTGTATCTTTCTCTTTATTTCTCATGTTCTAGCAATCGCTAGAACTGGAAATGGACTTCCATACCGTTTCCAATACTATTCCTATACCTTCAACTTGAGTATTCTAACAGTAATCTGCTAGAATTGGAAATGAACTATAGAGCTCGTTTCCTACATCCAATTAGAAATTCCATCAGTTACCTTCTCCTATCTATCACATTGGCAGCTCGTTAACCAAGACGGACCCCTGCCTCTCCAACCTAACCCAAAAAATCCAAAAATTCCGCATGAACTCGTGGCAAGTGCAGAGGTATATTCGGCTTGCAGTGGGCGAGTGATTGCATCATCATTTCCTCCCCTTCCCTACATTGACTTGCATTCTGACGTGGCAGGCGCCAGTATGACCTAACAAATGAGATCACCAGTACTTGTACATTGAAGATGAGTGCTAGTCCCAAGCAAACATCTGTTGGTTCCCTGTGCAAGAACAGCTGATCTGGTCATAATGGAGTAGCAACTACGAGCAGTCAATCAAGCTCAAGCTCAAGCTCACAACTCCAGGCATGGGTGTATCGACGCTGTACCAAGTACCAGGTACCAAGTACTAACCAAGTACCAGGTAGGAAGCTTTCATCTAAACAGATAACACTGAATCAACAGTTTGATAACATAGTACACGGTTCGAGGCTGCATCTATCCATCCTTGAACGTACCCATCGCTCGCCAAGTTGTTTGAGATATCTAACTAGACTAATATTCTATGTACACTAGCGCAGCCTATTAGTCGAATTCCGCACTAAACTGGCTCCCATCACGATATGGTTTTGACCACCTGAACAACTTTGTAGAAGACAGCTTTCTAAATCCTAATGGTCTTGAAATAACCACCCCATCAAGTCATCGCACATATGCTAGCGCCGCCAAACGGATGAATTCCTAACTAGTATGTATTTCAGACTGAAGGCCTATCTCCTTATCATTAGGAGATATAATATTAATAAACGCACTACCTAGCACTGTTGTACAAAATACAACGCGCGCGTGCTCGTGTTACAAAAGTTGGCGCGCGTTCTGAAAGGTTAACCCTCCATTGTTCGTCTTCTTTCACCATATTTTCCTTATCCCCTTTTTATGTTTATGTTAACTCCTTCCATCTTTCCTATCTTACCCATCCTCTTTTTAGTGTTCCCTCTTCATCTTTTCTATCTCCCCTCTCCCTCTGTTTTGTCGTTCCTTTTCATCTTTGCTGTCTTCCCTTACACGGTTAGAAAAAAGTACCTAATTTTATGTACTTTTTTTCTCTTGCATCTCCATCCCTCTTTGTTGTCCCTTTGTTGTCATAAAATGAAGAGCAAAACCAATCAACAAGGGCAGTAAAGTTGTGGGAACCCAACGTTAAGTAATCTCATGTTCACAAAAGTTAAGTAAAATTTACCTAACTTTTGGTTAGTTTCTTTTTAAAATTAAGTATATTTTACGTAATATAAAGTGAATTTTACTTAATTTCTAGAAAAATTAATGTTTTATGTCTTTCCCCTTCATCTTTCTTATCCTCCCCTCCACCATTTGCCTTCCTCCTCTATTTTTTCTGTGTTCTCCCTTCAGCTTTTCTGTCTCCCGCTTCCCCTTCTTGTCTTTTGCTAACTCTCTTCTGTCATTATCTTTTACTATTTGTCCCAATAATTTATCTACCACTCTCCTCATTCCTTTCCGCTTCCAAACACACCTCGTGTCTCTTGACTTCCCCTTCCCAAAGATGAGTTAAATCAGATAAATGGTACCACAAAAATATTTGCCCTCTTAACCTACTATTCCGTGTTTATAGGCTGAGGATTGCTCCACGGCGTTGAACCTGCTGGTGCCACCGGTGGAAGCGAACCGAAAAGCACGGGTCGCCTGCCTGGCTCGGAGGGGCGCAGCATTGGTCAAGCTGGGATTTCTGCGGCAGGGATGCGACGAATTGATCGCCGCCTCGAAGCTGGATCCCCAATGCGAAAGTCTTCGAAGGGAGGCGGAAATGGTGCAGCGAAAGCTCGAGGAATGTGATACCGATTCCGAATAGTGGACCACTTTGAATCGATCAATAAACTGATTGCTATATTTAATAATGTTTAGTTACACATAGTTTTTTTTTTAACAACATTCTTCCCTTTACGGAAGGTAGGATACCTTCATTCGCTCCCAGCTGCTGCCGTCGGGTTGCCACCGGCGGAATGCACTGGTTTGAAGATGCCCAAATTCTGTAGCAGCGCCTTAGGCGATGGGTCACGTCCCCGGAACTGGCGGAACACTTCCGATGGATGACATGACCCACCGAGGGCCAGAAACGTTTCACGGAATCTGCGACCGGTTTCAGCCTGTTGTTCTTTTGTTTTGCCTTCCAAAAAGGCACTGTAAACATCGGCGGCAACCATGCGAGACCACAGACGGCTGAAGTAGGCTGCTCCCCAGTCTCCAGAGAAAATAGTCGTCATTGAGCAAGGATGGGCGTCCTTTTTGTCCAATGGGAAGGTATGGAACTGAGGATACAAATTCCTCACAACGTCCACCCAATAATCAGTGTTAAGATGGAAATCCAAATCCAAATTTGAGAAGTACAACTCGCGACAAAGGCTGTAACCGGCCAAATGCTTCTGACTCTTCTGAATGGAGGTGATGCATTCGTCTGGAAGAGGTTGTTCAGTGCCGTAATGTGAGCTGATTGAACGAATCACATCCGTATCGTTGAGTAGGTGCATCAGCACATGTCCCGAAACTTCGACGGCGTCCCATTCCACATTTGAAAGACCGGCCAGTTCGCTATAATGCGATTCAGTTAGAAGATGCTGCAGGGCATGGCCAAACTTATGGAATAGAATATTCACATCATCCAGAGACAAAAGTGAAGGTTTTCCGTACAACGGTGCGGGGAAATTGCATATCAGTGCCGCCACCGGATTGTGTCCAGCAGCAATGCTTTTGTTTACGATTCCGACCATCCAACCGGAATTACCTGCATCGAAGATTTTCTCTTCCTCCCTTGAGTACAAATCCGTGTAGAATCCGGCGATTGGTTCCGTACCTTTACTGGCATTGAATATGTCAAAAAATTTAACATCCTCATGCCACGTATCGACGCCCGTCCGTTCTACAATTTTAATATCGAACAACGATTCAGCCAATCCAAACAACCCACTCAGCACCTTCGGCATCGGGAAATATTCCCTCATTGCTTCCTTATCGAATTGGTGACACTCCACCAGCTGCCTTCTCTTCCAATACGGCACGTCGTAAATGTCCAGTTTGTCTTTGAATCCGCGGTCAACGGCAAATTCCTCCAGCGAAGCCATCTCGTTCTCCAGCGCCGGTCTCGCGTACTGAAGCAACTCATCCATCGTGGCCCTCAACTTTTCAATCGAACCCACCATCTTTGTCTCCATCGACATGTGCGCGAAGCTCTCGTACCCCAGCAGCTTGGCCTGACGCTTCCTCAACGACCGAATCTGCTCCAGATGGGTGCTGTTCTCCAGCGTTTTGTCCGTGTGGTTGGAGCACTTTCGAGTATCGGCTTGCCACAAGTTCCACCGCTGGGTTCTATCCGGGCAGAACTCCAAAAACTTATTAAGCACGTAGGGCTGCAACGTGACCTTCCACGGTCCTTTTATCACCTGTGATTGGTCCACGGCGAGCGCTTGAAGTAGCGCAGGCGGGAACTCCTGCATCAGTGCCGGTTCTTTGATGATTTGCGAAAACTTCTTCAGAGCAACTTCCCTCTTTCCGTGAAATTTGGAACGCTCCTGTGTCAAGTTTTCCAAAATATCTTTCAGCTCATGTTTGGCCGAGCCGTCCATTTCAATGCCGTTCAACTTCGCTTCCAGCAGATATTTGTTAATCAATCTAAAAATAAGAATTTCAATAAATTATCTCATTTTTCGCTGGAAACGAGTCACTTAGTGTTATTATTATTGCAGCTGGTGAAGAATTTAGCACATTATTCTTGATTAGTCAGGATGACTTGAATTTTCCAATTTCTATTTCGTACATTTTAAGGCTAGTTGCTTATTACCTCGGATGTTAATCAATCAATTCAATGCTAAGGATGCTCTACTTGCTGGTCACAGGAGATTCAAAACAATTACCGTTAGCAGGGTCATAAGGCTAATTCAACATGTTATTTAAAAATCCCCCTCAAAATGTATTGCGTACTCACGCGCAATCCATTTCAAGGTCAAAAAATGTGCACTCCAAAAATAGAAATCTCTTGCTGGACCTTAATAGGAATATCTGAACAAGTAAATGAAGACTTGTGTATCATTACCAATCGTACCCTTTATCATTCCCCGCCAACAACAAACCTGCTTTCCTCCTGCGAGAACTTCTGATTCTGGCTGGCTTCCTTCAACGCTCCGTAGATCGGCACGCTGTTGAATTTGCATCTTCTTGCCCCGCGAGCTCTTTCGTGAATCGACAGATAACTCTTGGTGGGCATCTTGGAACTGTTTCCCATGTACAGTGTTTTCGCCACACCCCACGTCGTCTCCAGCTGGGCTCCCACCCGCTCCAACGGCTGAATGACATCCTTAATCACATCCAGCGGTTCGTCGCCTGCCGTCGCAATTCTGGCCTCCAGCGCCTTGAGTCCTTTCTCCACGGCAATTGCCTGATGTCCAATCGTTCCGACACATTTTTCGATCGTAACGCTGTTGAATTCCGGCAGACCATTGTCCGATTTGGCCAGTGGATTCAGTTCCGGCAAATCTTCTCCAATCTCAGGAACACTGAAAACATATAACATCACGAATATTTCCACCCCGCCGTATACTACAGCAAATACTTACAGAACGATATATCCGTGGCGCTTTTGGTTGGCCAGCAGGTTGAACCGAGTCAACAGAATCCGCTTGCCGCAGAAGGAAACAGCCATCGTGGGGGTTGAATTATGTGCTCGATACAATGAACGGATCAAATCAATTTCATTTCACCAATGTGGGAAACTTTATTCGATGCTTTTCACGTTTTTCTATCCTTTCTACGGCACAAGAAAACACGCAACACCTTTTTCTCGCGTTTTTGATTCCTCCGGTCCCGGTCTCGTAACAAATTTTTCGAGGATTTTGACAGATAAGATAAACGTTTAGGGGTGCTCAAGAGATTTTCTTTCACTGCGGTGCGGTGATGCAATCGGTGCAATCATGCGCGGTGCAATCGGCTAAATCAAAACAAAAACAATATTCAAGGGGCTCTCAAACCGAAAATAAGTAGAAAATAAAATTACGACGCAAAAGTATTTTAATTTAAAAAAAACGGTATGTTTACAATAAATAATAAACAACACTGCTATTTCTATAAAAGAAAGAAAAAACCAACACATTCAAAATACTTACGAAAATAAATTCAAAATAACAAAATAAATATTATTTAATTCATAAATAAACCAGATATTTTTTTATTATTATTATTATTTATTTATTTGTTGTCACTTATACTATTACATGTTTTTCTCACTTATTTTTACTTTTACTGAGACACGGATGACCTTACAACAGTAACATTACTCAAGTCGCACTTGGTGCATTTATAGCAAAAAAAAAACTTTAGAAGGACCTGGAGAAGGAAAAAAAATTGCTAGAAAAACCTTCGAACTTAGTTAGGAGATGGGGATGTAGAATGGTCACAGCTTAATAATAGGTATCACAGATTTATATGGCGGCCAATTCACGTAGTAAGGGATTTGACGACAAAAGGCAACTTGTGCGGAACTTTGGAATCAGTCTTTGAAACCAGTCATCTACTTGCTCAATCTTGGTGAGACGATGCACGTCTTCAGTGGGGTGATAATAGTCTAGATTAAGCATCATCTTGAGCAGCCGATTCTGCTTAATTTGAATTTTCTTCCGATGGGTACGGGCACAGTCGTACCATGCAGGAAAACCGTACGTGACCGTCGGCCGGAAAACGGTTTTGTACAGCATCTATTTTTTTCAACCCCGTGGCAAGACGTCTCAAGCAGACCCCACACGACGGAAAAAGTTTGACAAACTCTTGATTATAAGCCATTTTATAGAAAGCTCAAATGACAGGAGACCAAATACTAATATTTACATTTTACAAGGAACATTTGCGAAAATGAAATGAAATGATGATGATGATGACGAAATGATGATGGTTTACATGCAAATTTACCAAAACAAAGACCGAGCCGTCCACTCAAAATTTTGATCAGCTGTTCGAATCTGTCTCATAAAATGGCTTATTGAAGAAAAAGATTGATGGTGTGACCCGAATAGAAATAAATTGTACGCCGAATAGTTGGTATTTTTAGTTTTCCATTTGGCTTATAATCATCATATACTGTATGATACATGTACATTTATATGATTAACAAAACTAACAACCCAATCGTATAAAATTTTTAACGGATCATACATGCTGTAGTAAGGATTACCCGCTATATTTTATTGTAAAGGTATCTTATCGTAAATGATTTCGATAGCTATTTCCCAACATAAAAATTAAGTGTTTTCTTTTACAGTGTATTAGTGACAATTCTTTCGACAACAGTATTTGGACCAACCGCCATTGAAACTTTTTTCTAAAAGTCGGCGGCAATGTATATTCAAAAAGTAAAAAGTTTATTCGCCGAAAACAAAACAATATTAGGATCAAAATGCAAGTAAGTGGAAACTTAATTATAGGAAAAAAGGTGATATATACACACTTAGCAAAAATTACCGACTTCGGTAATTCGTTTACCGAATTCTCAACAGCTGAACTGTCGGTAATGACTTCGGTAAATGAGAAAACTACCGAAAAATTTGTAAATTGCAAGGGAGGAGCTAGCTGTCAATTTTACTGAGAGATCGGTAACTTTTACCGAAAAATATCCCTGGCTCTGTATTTCAGATAGCCGAAAAACTGTAATTTAGAAGATACTATTCACCGAAACTATTGTAATTTAAATAATTTGTTTTGTGATATGTGGGTTTCTTTTCAGTTGATAAACGCAACTATTTGATTGCTTATTCATATTTTTATTTTCATTTATCTACACTCTATATTTAACATCCAAGGAAAACGACACAAATTTTTCAAGTCGAAAAATCTATGTTTTTCCCGGTAATAAGGCGGCATATCCTGTGTGGGTTTCGTCGTCCTTTTACCGGGATGTGCCGTTTTTGCCATGGGAAAACTTGTGTCGTTTCCCTTGGTAAAATTTGATATATCTGAAGGCATTTTTTATCAGCAACACTAGTAGACTAGTCAAACACTAGTAAAAAATCAATCAGGTGAAGGATGCACTCGAAAAACATATTTCCATGTTTTTCCACCTTCGGAGGCACGTTGGCTACAAAGTAGATACGTCGTCTGGGTGTCGTGATTTACGCTAAAAATAAAAACAAACTATAACAGCATTCTCAGCTGAGCACTTTATCAAAAAAAATCATCATTACTTACCCAAATCTCCAAGAAATTTTATTCATTTCTGTATAATCCTTAAAACAAAGTTTTAACTCTTTAATTTTTAATTTTCATTTTTCTTCACGCCAAGAACCGGGAGCGTCACCAACTAACAAAACAATATGGCGTGACCGATGACGTCTATTGCCGGGGTATTGCCTTTCAGTTTACCGAAATTTCAGCAAAATAATTTACCGAACTCGGTGATTCAACATCCTTACAAATTTTTCGGTAAAATATTTCACGTTTTTCGGTAAATTCCATGAAAATCAACGACATTCTGTAATTTTATTTACAGTATCCGATAAGCAGATTTAAAATTACCGAAAATTGGTGATTTACAAGATTACTGATCGAAATCGGTAAAATGATTTACCGAAGTCCGAATCTCTTTTTAAGTGTGTATATATATATATTGATCGTTTATTCTCTTAAAGGACCGAGGTATACACCAATGAATTCGGAGATTCAACTGCGAATTACAAAAAACTTTCAAAGGTGAGAATAATCTATGATGTACTTTCTTTAATGTATGTAAAAGGCCTACTATCGATCCAATAATTGAACAGTGTTGCAACTGGCCATACCATTATGGATACAATAATCCCCCTAGCACAAACTAGCAAGTTTTTTTTTCGCATGGCGGCAGAACCAACCGCAATGCCCGACCTTTTATTGCTTAATCGAGTTTATTCATTTAATGCCAGTTTAAAAAAACATCTTTTTAGTGCCTCAAACTATTATTAAAATTAAAAGCAAAATCCCAGATTATTCCACTATTATTGGCTTATTTTATAGGAATATGCAGCCCCGTTGAAACATGCGAAGAGTAACTGATGGGAGAGCAGCATATCTTCTGGACATGGACAAAGCGTCTCATCATACAAACATCGTTTGAAAGGGATTTGTGCTCATCTATTGTATTATGAACTGAAAATAAAACTATAGCAATCGTAGCAGCAATCATAGTGTCTTTTAACTATCATATCATGTATCGTAGTTTGTAAAATATAATTATACATATTGTGATACTGCTATCGTACAATTAAATGTTTATTGAACACCTTTCAATTTGGATTAATCATGGAATCTTTATTTGTATTTATAAAAATCTTTCTATCGATCTTCTTTGTTGAATACAATTATAATCCGTATCATCTCATGACAACAAAATTATGATAAACTAATGATATCTGGTAAAATTGCTTGTCGAAAATATATGGAAAAATTAACCTTTTTGAATGGTAACGATACTTAACAACCCATTCAGTGTATCGTCCGAAATGGAATTATTATAAAGGCAATCATAAAAATTGTTCATGGTGTAATTATCGTACGATATTTTTTATGATTCCGTTAAAAATTAAATTACAATTCTCTATGATCAAAAAACGATAACTAGAAAAATAGTTGAATAATATAATTCTATTCGGGGAGTGCGAACCCAAAATATTGAAGTAAATATTGAGGGAAATCAGAAAAGTTTGATATTCTTTTCAATATTTCCCCTCATCTCCCCCCGCAGTTTGCCCACAGGAGTCGATGACGGTTGAGTGTGTGCGTGTTTTGTGCGTTATACCGCTATTTGATTCGTATTAGTTCAAGAAAAAATTGAGTTTTTCTTCAGCTACGGCCATGCCGGCTATAATCAGTGAAAATATTGAAGAAAAGTTTGATGAAAAGTTTGACGAAAAAAGTATTGTCAATATATGCCTCGTGTGGGGTCTGCTTTCAGGGCAAGACATGCTTTTCAGCGTAGCGAACATCTTCATGAACAGGCCTGGGAATTGTCGCGTTTGTCAGTGACACCTGACAAGATACATAAAAACATGGTCAGTCAAAAAAACTTGTCAACTTCCAGTTTTCCGTCGCACGACTGGATCCCCATGACCAGATGACAACTTTTTCCAACCGCGACAATTTGCTTTTGTTGTATGTCTTGTTAGAGCACACATCTGCGACAAAAGTGTGACAACGCATACACTTTCGGCTCTGTGCACGACACAACATTGGTCCCGAAAGTAAGTTATGTCGCATCTTCTGGTTGTCCATCTGCGTGGAGGAGCAATAGCAGCGGACAAATTGGAAATATCATACTGAAAAGAGCATTTTATAATTAATTATTTTTTTGTTCTCTTGACAGATTCTCTGTTTAGAAATAAGACATTTTATTCAATTTTTGCGTTGTTACGTACCGTCAACTGGGGGGAAGATGATCATTGAGGTGAAGATGATCATTTGATGTGTCAGTCAAAAGTGCCAAATTTTTTTATGAAACGGTAGTCAACAATATTCTCCATTCAAGTAATGTTACCGCTAGGTAGAAATCCGAGTTTTTCGATTATAATCATGAAAATGTATTTTGTGGAAGAAAGAGAGAGATAGTCATAAATGACGCTATTTTCGTTTCAAATATTGACTTCTTAGACTTCTTTACGTAGTAAATTCTACATTCATACAAATAACCTAGTGTATTTCGACTGCTAGGTCATAATGGTTTTAGTAGTTCGACTGAGCCTACCAAATAAATGAACTGGTAAAAAAAATGGTTTTAGTAGAGCTGTCTTGATCAACTTCACCCCAAACCAGATTATTCAAAAAATGTGTGATAATTTAATTTATTTTAATAAATGCGAACGCATTTCAGAAAACTAAAGTTGTTGATTATTGCAACGTATAGCAGTACATGTTTTGAACATATTTGTTTCGATTTAAAATGTAAACACACATTGGTTTTGTCTTAAAAATGATCATCTTCTCCCCAGTTGACGGTACATAATAATACATAAACAAAATAAACAAGTGTCTCTTGCACAGTGAAAGATCCCCCAGTGTAGAATAACTGAACCATTTAACGCAACGCAAGTTTGCTCGCTTTTCACGCGGTTTATGGAGTTTTCGTACTTTTCGTACGAGGATTTGAAAAAAAAATCTGAGCATACGAAACAGCGATTTTTGATAAAGTCATTTTTACGCGGTTTTTGTAATTTACCCGGTTTTGACTTACGCAGTACAATCAATCGTCCGCGTAAATATCGACTTCAGTGGACCGGTACACCGTTTGTAGCAATTGCCTGATAGACGGTTATTTGACTGCAATATTTTATGTATAAGAGAAATACGGAATTTTATTTAAGCGTATATCCTACATTAGGGGCAATTAAGGAACATTCGATACATTTTTGATTGATTAGAATTACTGCACGTTAACTTGGGCGGAGTATTAAATTTTAATCGCTAGCCACGCGCTGTTGTGGGGCCGTACACTTATTACGGTGCATTTTTCTGTGTTTTTCGAAACCCCCTCCAATGTAAAATTATTTCTTACACATTATTTTTTATTTATATGGAGAGTAAGAAAATGATAGTACTCCTTCCATAAGTGCTTACGTAATAAGTGTACGGTCATGAAACGCTCATGCGGGCTTGTTCATGCTATGTACAGCGTGATATGTTTTTTGGTTTATGATGTTCAAAATACAACAGCTTGTGTGCTCGGTGTTAATGGCCCGCTTAAAAGATTTCCGGATATAGATAATTTCAAACCATTCGTGATTTTTAAACATACATTTTAGATATGTAATTAAATGACGCATTTTGGTTAAACAGGAGGAGCTTGACTAAAATCACCAAAATTCGACACATTATTATTATGCCGTACATATTAGGGGCGATTCAAATATGACGTCCACTACTTTTTGGGATTTCTAGACCCCCTCCCCCCCTCTGTCACGCTTTTTTGTATACCTAGTACATGTACTGTCACAAAATCTTAGACCCTCACCCCCCCTAAAACCTGTGACATTATTTATGAACGACCCCTTAGCCGTTTTTATAATGGGCTCGACTTCAACTGCTGTAAAACCCAGAAACCACACCATTTCAGTGGTTCCCCACATTTTGTCATCAATTCATAATGACAACATTTTGCTGACAACGACAACAATTTTGTCGCGACAAAATTCAAAGGTGACAAGACGAACTTTTTTGTCAATAACCATGACAACTATTCTAATCCGTCTGGTTGTGCAAAACCTTAGTCGCGATGGAAAGCGTCACACGACAAATATATTGTAACAAAATAAGTATGTGACAAGATTCAAAATGTCTTGTCGGAGCGAGAGACCAGTAGTACGCTGTATCGAGCTACGTTGGTTAGATTGTGTTGTCCAGTTTGAGGTGACTGTTTTCTCTTTGGTTTTGTCGCATGGTTTTTCTGTATGAAGGTGACAAATCCCAGGCCTGTTCATGAATATTGTCTATCCGGAATAAATTTATACCGCTTTTTATACCGAAGTTGGATTTTTCTCCAGATACAGGCAACTTTCCCAACTTCGGAAGTAGTGCGCTGGATTCGCCTAAAGATGCGCTAAACAACGCATCAATTAGTTTGACAAATAGAACTTCGGAAGAAAGTTCGGTTCGGAAGTCCCGACTTCCGAATTCTAACTTGGTGCTACGCCGACAATATGTCCAGCATACATTTTGAAAAGTACTTCTCCCGAATCGTGCGTTTACAAGCAACTACATTTCTCGCTTAACTTTTCAAAAGGACCTAAGTAACATTTTTTTCATGAATTAATTTGAATAGCGCAATCAACAGAACAACATGAAAGCTATTGATTGCAGTATTCAAATTAATTCATGAAAAAATGTTACTTAGGTCCTTTTGAAAAGTTAAGCGAGATTTTATCCAAACTATTGTTGGCTACATATTTTCAAATTATTCATAAATAATACCAGCTATTATGGGCATGTAAATATAATCCTAAAACATCTTTCTGCACACCATTTATTTCATTTCAATTTCACTATTGAATGTTGTTCGAATTGCATCCCCGGACCATTTCAACTGTGATGCTCATCACAGTATAAACAATAATAATATCTTTTGTTTGATTCGGAGCGGGAGAACAAGTTAGGAAATATGATTTCGTGTAGCGTTTCATTTCACCTATCGATTCACTCCAATTCGTTAGTTTATTATATTTTATCATCAAATAACATAATTCCCATGGTCAAAGATGGAAATCTTGCAAATTATTTCGAAACAATTTTCAGATTTAACCAAAACAAATAGTAAACAAAACACATAATGTTTATTTTCGTACAATAACAACGGACGGTAATGAGCTACCGTCCGTGGACATGGTGGCTATTGTCAAACCCCTTGCTTTGTCTATGTTTGCTTAGATGATAATTTCAGTTCAGTGTTGGGAAGCAGTTAATGTCATTTTTTTATCCAGTTTTCCGCGAGCGGTAATGGCCGCCAGCTTGCCTGCGGGTCAGTCTCTGATTTGACGTTTCTGGAGGTCAACTGCACCCACCGCTCTGAGCATTTTGACCAATGTTGCATATAAGAAGGTGCTGATTCGGTGAATTCAAGCCTTCTTGTATACCACATTGATCAAAATGCTCGAATGGTGGGTGCAGTTGACCTCCAGAAACGTCAAATCAGAGACTAACCCGCAGGCAAGCTGGCGGCCATTACCGCTCGCGGAAAACTGGATAGCATCCGCCATTATGGTGAGCGTGGAAAGCTGGATATCGATTACATATATTAGGGTGGAGCTATTGCAAAAATTTATAACGGTGACACATATATCTTATATAGATATTTTTGGCAGTGTAGGAAAACATCTTTCGTTGGTTTTCGAACCTCTGACGGAAATCGCATTCCGGACCTATAATATGAAATGAGATCAAGTTGATAAAAATTGCAGCTGAAGCGGGAGATTGTATTTATTACATTTAAAAACTGAATTCCATAAAACACCATTACTAGCTGCGGTCGAAGAGTTTGTTCAAGAGCAGGTAAGTGCTTTA
The DNA here is from genome assembly GCF_024139115.2 of Armigeres subalbatus. Classification (NCBI taxonomy): domain Eukaryota; kingdom Metazoa; phylum Arthropoda; class Insecta; order Diptera; family Culicidae; genus Armigeres; species Armigeres subalbatus. The sequence goes on along the minus strand of NC_085139.1, from coordinate 313,584,663 downwards.
ATCATCTGACATCTGCAATCGATGAATCAGGTTCTTATCCACACAGATAACCAAGTTCCATTAAAAGGAATTGGTGTCGCTGAACGTGATCGCTTCGGTGCTGATGCCTACCAGCGGGAAACCGTCACGAAGTACGTACGTCGTAAAGGGTAGTCGGAAGAAGCCGGTATTGAGGATTTGTCTTCGGCGTATCAGTAAATAGTAAACCAAATCGTTAGATGTAAACACGGTGACTCCTTCCAGTTTTACAGTAGCCGGGCAACCAGTGGAGAATGTTGGAAGCTTCCAATATCTTGGTAGCCAAATGGCGTCAGACGGCGGTACCAAGATCGACATAGGCGCACGGATAAAGAAAGCAAGGGCTGCCTTTGCGAGTTTAGGAAATATCTGGAAAAACAGGCAGATAAGTGAACGCACCAAAATACGAATTTTCAACTCTAACGTGAAATCTGTGCCGTTAAACCAACAATCAATATGGAACTGGCGATTTTTTCGTGGTACCAGTTTCGTATGTTATGAACGGTCTTCGGTACCCAGACATGAAAGCGTCGCTTCAGTACGTTATCTATTGATGCCCCTGTCGTGGCCTTACAAATCCTCGCACTGAAATAAGCGGAAAATTTGTCTTCAACTCCGAAAATTTTAAAGCGTGCTTACGCTCCAAGAAATGAACACTGAATGATCGCCGTTTATTTTCATTCGAACAATCTAGAATTCCCTGCCAGCCTACTGAGATTGAATTTCAAATTTCTTCTCATTAGCTTCTTAGTGTGCTGGCATTTCAAATGCCTACTACGATTGAATTTCAAATACTTTATCATTATTTTTTTTATTATTGTCATTTTAAAATAGTTTAGTTTATTTCATTATTTTTATCGTGAATTCAAAGTAACTAAAGTTACGAATGCTTTTTTCCGACTCACTTTATTCTCCACAGCCCCGTTAGAACAAATTTTTAGCACTGTTGTCATAGCAATAATATGGTTGTTTTTTCCATCAAACATAAACAAACTCAAGGGGTGTCTCACATAGATTGAATTGAATTTATTTGCTAAAAATTAACCAAGCAACCGAAGCGACTTTATTTCGATATAAATCGAAATTATTCAGACTCAAAAGTTGAATTTAGCAACGCAACGATTTTATCATCTGTCAGTGATTGTCAATATGACGACACCTGCACAAGTACAGAGGGTACAGAGTCGCTGGAATTTGTATCGATAGAAAGAGCAGGAAAGTGCTACGTGCTACCCGGGCAATACCTTGTTTTGCAGAATACATGAATTTTGTCTGATGGCCATAGCATACACGTCGTCACCTGCAACCCAGAGTCCTAAAAAGTGTAATGCTTTATGTACTGTGTATTTTTTTTTAGCAATTTCGTCCGATCCCTGATACGTTGCTGCATTTTGGGTTCATCTGCTTTTTTTTATATATATAAGTAAAGAGCTAATCGCTCGAATTACGATAAAAAAATAATTTATTTCTAACCAAATAAAATTAATTACATTCAACTTCAATCCACACTTCAGACTGACTGATTTTCTCTTGCACAACTAGTTTTATATAATCACTTCTGCAGCGTCAGCAATTCCTTCAACTGGGTTGATCGTCCTCTGTTGGGTTCACGGGTCCGATAGGTTGGCTACGTTGCGAGAGTCGTCCATGTGCGTAGGTCATCAATAATTGGAATTGGTTGCATCGGCCGAATGTGTCTCTATGCTGGTGGCGGGTTCCGTCATAACGTCTCCCCCCTTGGTTTCAAGCGTCCTCGGTTGATTACTTGGTTTCCCGTAAAATACAGATTCGGGTCTTGGAAAAAGTGTTTCCATGAAACGAAACGGTTTCTCTCTCTGGTCTTCTTTTGAATCGTCGCTAGCTGGGTTGCTGGAAATACTTAACGAAACGATATCCTTCTTATCAGTTTGGTGAAACTGATTTCTGTGTTGAATTTTGTATCTACGAATACAGAAAATGATTAACGGTAACAAGATTAAGGAAGCGAGAGCTATTGCTCCTAGCATGTGGGAACCGGCAATATGCAGTTTGAGTTTCCTTATTTCTTCCAGGTTTTGTAGGTTCATCTGGTGCACCTCTTCAATATTTGTATTCCTTTTAGATACCTCTATTTCCTTCCCAAAATGGGTGTGAAATATTCTTGCTGTTTTATGGCTTTTGGGTTGCCCTTAAATGTGGTGTTTTGCACTGTGATTGTGCAATTACCTGCTTCAACTATTGTGGGTGATGACACTATGCGAGAGTCTCCGCATGAATCTAGAATGTGGACCGCTGTATCTGTGTTGATTAGGATGGTCCCGGCGTTTAACTCCTTCACGATCGGTTGATCTGATTGTTTGTGCATTCGACACCTGGCTTTCTGGTTTACCAATATATTGAATACGCATTCGTCGTTCACTGGATTGTCGTTGACGCAAATGTAGCATCTCTCTTTCTGCTCGTAGAACGTCTGTTGATGGGCAGCTATGTAACGAATAGCTGTGTCTATCCGGTTTCCATTTGCGTTGACTGGTTCGATCTGCATCAGAGTATATTCCTGCTGTTCAATTGTAGGGATCTTTACAATTATTATAATGTGGTTATTTTGCAGTGAAACAATCGCTTCTATGAATTTGTAAATTTCGTCCTCAAATTTAATGTTGAGTTGTTGTTCCTTAAGGGATTTCCAAATATATTCTTTTTCGTTTGGACTAAGAATGTTTTTATTTAGAAAATTATTTTTAGAAAAGGCTATTTGTTCTTCTATATCTTCAAGTGTTCTTATGATGATGTCAATATTAAATATCAGATTATGAGTTCTAAATCATTTTTGAAATCTAAGTGTTTTGAGTTTACTTCCTGTTTGATTGATCTTAAAGATTTTGCAACTTTATTGATTGTATCCTGTAACAGATTATTGATTCGGATTTGTCTAGCTTGGTTATTTATAATTTTATTGCTGTTTACTTCTAGGGTTTCCAAATTTTGATTTATCATATCTAAATCTGTTTGATCGGGATTTCCAGAGATGAATTTAATTGCGGTCCCTAGTGCGTTTATGAGTCCTCTCTTAGTGCGTCTTGGATACAGTGCTAGTAATTTCTCGTTGGCTTTATTTAATTTGAAGTTTAACGTTTGGCTTATGTGGTCTGACATGTTTAAGTTAGTGGAAATATGTTCTATAAAATTGATGTTCTGTTTTAGATCTTCAAGATTGACTTTATGCAATACTCGTTCAAACCCTGTCCTGATGCGAACTTTGTCTGTTTTGATGATTAGTAGTCCATTTTGTGTTGAGACATCGTGATACATGGTGGCTGCTGTCAGCGGTACAAGTCTGTAAAGATGATTGAGAAGGTGCTTGTCTTTAGTTTACCCACAGATAACAGATATTGAGGCTGGCATCCCATACGTGTGTAAACATCCGCAACCGTTAATTCAAATGTATTTTAAATTGGGACCGCGTTTAGCAATCGATTGGAGATGGCGCAAGGATCATTGTTATTGAAAACGCAGCCCGATTGCGGCTGTCAAATGCATTGGCTGCGTTCGACGGTTGTTATTCAGCTGCATCCTTAGGTACTGCCGCAATCAGTTGAGTAGATGGCAGTAGTGGGCCAACGTATATCAATTCAAAAGTTTACACAGGATTTTCAATCAAATTTGTTCTAGCTTCAATATCTGTTATCTGTGGTTTACCCATGTGGTTAAGTATAATTTGGAATTCTTTACATGCTTTGTATTGATTAGGAATATCAAATCTTTGTTGGATTTTTGCATCATTACAATCTATAAATATTGATGCTATTTCCTTATACGATTTTTGTGAATTTTAATGTCATTGCGATCGTTAAAAGTTAGGAATTCGTTGTTTTTAACTTTAGCAAGCTTGTACGGGTTTTTATCTTTATTCTGCCTCTGTGTAATCCGTACGTATTTTTCCTCATTAGGGTTAAGCTCTACTGGAATTTGATTATCTTAATTTTTTTTCTCGTATTTTAGTTTTCTTTTTGCCAATTCGATTTTAGCCGCGGATTGTAATTTTTGAAATTTTTCATTTATTTCTTCAGTGTTTGTAGTATTGCGTGTATTAAAAATTAAATCTCTGGGTTTTTGTTGTGTGGCATCGTGGAACGTGTTGTTATAGATGTCGATCATTATGTTTATCTGCTCGATCAAGTTATGTTCGTTGAATTTTGTTTTATTCGTTCTATAGATTTCAATTAGAGTTGAATGAAAACGTTCTACGATGCCGTTTGTATTGGAGCTATACTAGCAAAGTGAATTTCTATTCCAAGATCGGCAAGAAAACCAATGAAATCTATTGATCTGAATGCAGGTTCCTGATCGCTAACTATAGTGGCTGGTCGGCCGAAATGCCTTATGTGTTCGGTAATCGCGGTTTTAAGATCGATTATTGTTCTGGTTTGTATTGGAATGGCGTTCGCAAATTTTGAATATGAATCTACTATTGTTAAAAATTTAGAGCCTTTCAAAAAGAAAATGTCGATATGAATTTTTTCAAATGGGGTTTGGCCAAAATTACTTTTTCTTATTAAATTTGGAGGTTTCCGGTCATACTTGGAAGTTTTACAAGTATCACAGGAATTTATAAAGATTTTCAGTTTTTTATCTAAATTTGGGAAGAAATAGTGTTGCAGGATTTGTTTTTTGTTTTCTTTCGGGCCCCTGTGTCCAAATAGATGGGTGTTCTTTATGATGTCATCTTGTTGGTCTTCCATTCTCACGTCTTCCAATAGAACCTCTGAAATGAAAGCTTTGTAAATTTTATTGGATGAAAAATGTTTTCGATAGGTTTCCTGTATCAGTTGTAGAATTGAAATCGGTGCTTTAATACAATTTTGTCCTTTTGGGTTAAAAAAATTTTTAAATGCATTAACGATGGTTTCTTCGGTGAATGTTTTTCTGACTATAGTGTTTCGGAAAAACTTCGGGAATATCTGTTCGTGAATGTCGGTTTCGATGTTAGCGATTTTGAAAATGACTTGTGATCTAAAGGCGTTAATAGGTTTTTCCGTTGTCCATAAGTAATAGTCGTCACTTGTGTCCGCAGAATGAACTGTCTCTATGTCATCGTCTGATTGTGCATTGTCGTGTACATTAATTTCTTCCTTCCTAATTCTAGATAGCGCGTCTGCTACTACATTGTTTTTACCGGGTTTATATATCAGCTCGTAGTCATAGTTTTCTAGCTCTAATTTCCCTCTAAAAATCCGTCTATTTTTATTGGTAAGCGAGTGTGTCAAAGGTTGATGATCTGTTACTAACTTGAATTTCTTTCCCCATAGGTAGTGTCGGAATTGTTTTACGGCCCAATACATCGCGAGAAATTCCTTTTTAATTGTTGAATAGTTTTCCTCTGTTCTATTCAGCGTCCTTGAAGCATATGCCACCGGGCGATCTTTCCCAATAGGACCTTGCGAAATCACGGCTCCTATCGCAAAATCACTTGCGTCAGTGGTTAGTATAAATTCCTTTTCATAATCAGGATGGATCAAAACTGGGTCTCTCATCAGAACCTGTTTGCACCTTTCAAAGCATGTTTCCACTTCTGGTGTTATTTCAATTTCATTGTCCTTTCTAAGTAGAGAGGTCAATGGTTTCACGAGTTTGGCGAAATCTTTTACGAATCTTCGGTAGTAACCTAGAATACCAAGAAATTGCCTTACCTCTTTCTCTGTAGCTGGCAAAGGCCAGTTTTTTATTGTTTCAATTTTGTCTTGATTTGGTCTAATACCATCTTCAGAGACCGTATGTCCTAAAAATTGGACTTCCTTTCTGAAAAATTCGCACTTGTCCAATTGAATTTTCAGATTTGCCTCTTTTAATTTGTTTAAGACCTTATTCAAGTCGCTTTTGTGTTTTTCTAGAGACGGTGAGAAGACTATAATGTCGTCCATATAAACAAGACAACATACTCCTAACAATTCTCTTAAAACACAATCCATCACGCGTTGAAAAGTCGCGGGTGCGTTTTTCAACCCAAATGGCATTCTAGTAAACTCGTACTTTCCCGAGTTTACTGAAAAGGCTGTTTTTTCAATATCCTCTTCATCGAGCTGAATTTGATGAAAGCCCGATACCAAGTCAATTGTAGAGAAGTAGTTTGTTCTTCCCAGTTTGTCTAAATGTCATTGATCTCTGGTATTGGATATCGCTCACTGATGGTTTTTTCGTTCAGTTTCCGATAGTCTATTACCAGTCTGAACCTCTTTTGACCCGAAGCGTCTGGCTTCTTGGGCACTACCCAAACAGGTGAGGTGTAAGGGGATATGGATTCGCGTACAATTCCATCTTTCAGTAATTTCGAAATTTCCTTTTTAACGATTTCATCAAAAGCTTTGGGATATTTGTATGACTTTGTGTGAATGGGAATGTTGTCGGTCGTTCGTATCTTGTGTTTAATTTTGTGAGTAAACGTTAGGTTGTCTTCGTCATAGTATAGAACATCTTTATTATTATTAATGGTGTCTAACAATGCTTCTTTTTCGATCTCATTCAGATGTTCGTCCCTAAGTTTGTATTTAAGTCCATCTGGCGAAGGTGTAATTTTCTTGAGTTCGTGATAGTCTGATCCGTTTTCTAGTTCATTAACATTTATTTCGAATTCATTCATGTCGATTTCTATTTCCCTATTTTCCGTTTCATTCTGAATTTCAACTATGGCTACCCCATTCTCGCTTTTGTATAGTCCTGGAAGTATCTTACAGTTTTTGAAATGTTTCTCTTCTTCAATCAAAAATGTCCCGTTCGCGTAGGTTGGAATTTTTATGAATTGGGTTTCATGCTCAGTCAAATTAATTTTGTGGGTTTCGGGAAACCACTTTTCATCTTAATTTCCTTTCTTCCGATTTTCAGCGAGTTTTCTACTATGTTTAATTTTGCTTTCAAATCGCGTAGTGATTCGTAACCTATTAAACCGTCGAAAAACTTATGGAAACTGAAGACATGAAATTTGAGTTTCTTTTTTATTCCGAGTAGGTCAAATGAGATAAATTTCCTAATTTCGTGCACTCCATTGATGTTCCTGACTTTGCATATTCCCTCTGATTGGCAATTTTCTACTTTGACATGCGCTGGAGAAATGTAATTTTTGTTCGCGCCTGTATCGATTAAAAATTTCAATTCACCTTTCGAGGTCTGAATGGAAACGTATGGCAAAAAGTCGTTATTCTTCGTTATTTTCTTTGTTTGTTTCCTGTTGCCATGTGAAAATTTATTTCGTCGCCTTTAAAGTAATCGTCATCTTCTGAATCTAACTCGTCGTCGTGTGTTTTGTTCTTGGCATCGTCCTCTTCTTCCTCGTCCAAATTGACTTCCTTGTTTTGAGAGTGATTATTTATGGCCCTGTTCGATCTATGCGATCTCATGGAAACATCCTCGTCGATATTGTTTTTATTTATGAATTTTCCTGATGGTGGTCTATTTGGGTTAGGGTGATTTGATGGTCCTGGTTTGCTATACGTTGGTTGCCCACTGTGTTTTGTTTGCGATGCTAATTGAGTTCTCCTATCCATTCTGTGTCTATACGCCGCGTTGGAGTATTGCATAGTTATCTCGTACGCGTGCTCTAAACTGTCTGGTCGACAACTTCTAACGTGCATCGAAATTTCCTCGCTTAATCCATCCACAAATCTGGTGAGTGTAATTAGGCTCACGAATGAATTAATAACTTTGGCATGTGATTTGTAATCTTCCATGCTAGCGGCAGATGATTTTATTGCCGTGTCAATTTGCCTAATTTTGTTATAATAATCTGATAGATTGTTTTTTCCTTGTCTAATATAAAAAAGTGATTGGATATGACTTGTTATGTCACGCCGATCACCGTACGCATTTAATAAGACATCTTTAATTTCGTTCCAATGTTTGGGGTTCCCTGCTGCTATTAGCACTTCTTTTGCTTCACCTGTGATTTTATTTTTAACCGCCCGCTCGATTTGACTGTAAATCGGATCATTTTTGTAGCTATCGTACGCGTTGAGTGTTTCTTCTGCGTCTTCTACCCATGCTAAAACCTCTTTTCGATTCCCATTGAACACCGGAATATTCCTAATGGGGTCCGGAATCGAGAAATTTAGGAACGGATCGTTTGATCGGTCCCGCATTGTGTGAATGGTTTGCACTAACATTGCTTGATTCTGTGTTAGGCTTCTGACCTGGTCAAGAAGCTCTTGCACGTTAACTTCGGGGATCGACATGTTGCGATTCTTATCGAATAATTTCCCTCTTTTCATACACTATTTCACACTGTTATATGCCCTAAAAGTGTTACTATAGTAGGTAGTTAATTTTTAAATTGTTTTCACGTATTGTGTTGATAATTGTGATTTTCTGAGTTTCCCTATGCAACGATCACTTGGGATAACACTATCACTTTAACTGCGTTGATGAGTAATGTATAAAATGTTACTCACATTAACAGGATGATGGTCCTCATCTTATCCTGGAGCCTATGATGTGGGATTGTTCGTTGGTTGGTCCGGTGGTGTGAAGATGATGAATCTTTCTGGTACCGCAAATCCGCTGGTATACGTGCAAGGATGGTTTCCCGGGTAACAGCCAGTCACTAGTAGACTTAGAATCACTTCTCCGAATTTCTTCTGTATTGATGTACACTCAAACACTTAGTCCTTCGTTTCACCACTTTTCACTACAAGACTGCGCCAGTAAAGAGCTAATCGCTCGAATTACGATAAAAAAATAATTTATTTCTAACCAAATAAAATTAATTACACTCAACTTAAATCCACACTTCAGACTGACTGATTTTCTCTTGCACAACTAGTTTTATATAATCACTTCTGCAGCGTCAGCAATTCCTTCAACTGGGTTGATCGTCCTCTGTTGGGTTCACGGGTCCGATAGGTTGGCTACGTTGCGAGAGTCGTCCATGTGCGTAGGTCATCAATAATTGGAATTGGTTGCATCGGCCGAATGTGTCTCTATGCTGGTGGCGGGTTCCGTCATAACGTATATATATATATATATATATATATATATATATATATATATATATATATATATATATATATATATATATATATATATATATATATATATATATATTTTATTGAAGAGGCTTGCAACCCTAGGCTGGCTCACCTCTATCTGCTTCTACGCCCATACAATTATTTTCGTAAATATACATCAGAACAGAATCACCGGTGCATTATTACCTAGTGCATTCAGGGTAGGTGGATAAATTAAATCACTACATGAATTATATCAGAAACACCCGCTCTGACTCGTAGTTTGGACAGAAGACTCCCACCATACTATCTATGACACTACTCTCATATCGAATTTACCCGAAGACGAACGATTTCCGATCCTTGAGTGATCCGAAAATGAAAATTCATTCTAGCAGTACACTACAAAAAATCCAATAATTTTTAATATATGTTACGACACATAAAATGACCGAAACGAATCAACCATAAAGTTTATTTGGGCTTTATGAATTTCAAAATCACACACATACCCTTAATAAGCGTTAATAATTATTCTTATTTTTAATCCGTTTCAAAAATATGTGTTTAGACTAATGGTTAAAATCCATAACGTCTCACACATAAAATGAATAATTATTGAATATATAATAACTGATACGCATACGAATCAAGCGAGAAAGCACGACAAAGTGAGAAAAATCCAAAATGGCTACAATTGTCAAAAAGGAATTTTGCTGATCCCCTCTTTTCGTCCGAGAAATATCCAGACACGTGAGTAATATTTATGTCCATGATATTATCAATTCAGTGCAAATCCGAATTATAGCCGCTAACAAAGTTGGATTTTTCTCACAATTCGTACGTTGAACCTAACTTCGGAAGTGGTGCGCTGTTTTCATTTGGTGATGTGCTATACAGCGCACTACTTCCGAAATTAGGTTTAACGTATGGATTGGGAGAAAAATCCAATTTCAATAGCGGCTATAATTCGATTTTCTACTGAATTTATAATAATAATAATCCTTATTAATTGTGATTTACATCTTCATACATCATCGTCCATTACAGATACAGCTTAGAAACATACGTCTACTGCTCCAAAAGTCAAGCGGGCGAGAGTGGATGACGGCGAGTCTTATCGGTTCATCTGTTCGTATCTGGGAAACGGCAATTGCCGGTATTCCCATTGGGCAGCAGTTTTCCTTTGCGATGGTTTATCCACAGGAGCACCAGAATCCGACACAGTCACAGACCAGCCAGTAACAGCATCACATTATCGCTGATAGCGATCATGAAAAGATTCCTTTATCGAGCATTGATGACTAATGAGAAAAGAAGATGCGTTGACGGCTCAATTTAGGTACTATGGAAAATATTGTCTGGAAAGTGATACGACGGTAAGTAGATTGTCTGTTTATACGACGATAATTTGTAAGCAGTATTTTCTATATACACATTTTCTATATATTCACGACCAATTTTCAACTACATTTGACAGCATACGGTTTATTTTTAGGCAACGACGATACTCCTGCAGCTGCAGCTCCTGTCTAGCAGAGCACGACCGCTCCAATATTAACATCCTGATATGTGCGTCATCCCAATAATTGCTCCGCCTAGGAAAATTTTAAAAGTTCCCAGAAGAAGACTCAGCAGCTCGCTCGGTCTCGCAGATTATGAACACGTTGATGCATCACAAAATCCAAGATCACCTGCAGAAGGACGTACTTTTATCGTGCTCAAAACCACACCACCGATGGCAGGATGCGATGACGGATATTACTCTTCTGCCCACAACGAGAATGAAATAACGGTCAAGTTCTTTTTTCGTGCAATGAAGGTAAGATTTTTTTAATCATGTTGATGTTATTTGCTGAGATGTTTTTTTTATAATAAAAAGTTTGTAACTCAGATCACACTATAGATAGATTCTACTACCTATACTTCCGTGAATCGCATATTTGTCCCATATGAATAAGAAACCCAGCAAAGATGGGACAGATATGCGAATTACGGCAGCATAGTTCACACGGCATAACATAATTGCGATTTTCTAATTGTCCACACTAGGCATAGGACTCATCTTCTGCAATCAGGTGCTGTGCAAACTGGCAGAGCAGCGCTGTCGTAGGCGTTGGCTATTTACCCGAAGCTCGACCCGAAGAACTTGAACATCGTAATTCACGATGCAGTTCTTCCTGAGGAAATCGATACAAACACTGATGTGCAAGTTCCATTGCTACCAAAACCAACATAAATGAGGCTACCGAGGTCGATACGAAAATTAAACCTCCGGCGATAATACCATTTTGTACCGATAGAAAATTATCACTGCAAGCCTGTCATCAGCGAGGTCATCAGCAGAGTGATCAACTGCAATGAGGATGTGTCATCATGTGTCGAAATGATATCTTTCGATGCTGCTATAACGACACATGTTTAATGTTGGACGTTTTGCGTCTGATTTTCTTCAACTCCGCCAATTATGTTTATGCCTAGTGCTTGAAAATGATGTCAGCTCCAAACATTTGTGAATTTCAATTATTACCGGTAAACCCAAATTCATAGTGTGTACCATATACTGATTTATAATGTTTATAAGAATAAATTCAAACAATATTTAAAAAAAATATTCAAGTGATTTTATTTTAATGCTTCCATAATCATATGTTTCATTGAGAAAAGCTGATAATATATATAAACAAATTCTTTCAAAGTTCATAAATGATTCTAATAAGGTATATCGCAATCAGAGTGTAAAATAATCGAAAATTTTTGGTGAAGACCATTTTTCTTCATTTGTCAGTTCACTTCCGACTCATTCATAGTCGGCTCTGGACAGTCAATATTCAGTTGAATATTGGTCATTGAATATTTATGCACATTTTACAAATTGATAAATTATCTCAAATCTGAACACGTTTCAAATGAGTAAAGTGATTTATCACACACGACTGAATCCGATTTTCATCCGCGAGGCACATTCAACGGTAAACATCAACATACACAAACACAATGCTAATTATGTTTTTTTCTGCACATAGTAAACACACTCAGTGACAGTCGAATGAATGAGTTTGTGGAGTAGTCGTCTGACTATGTCATTCTATGTTTTGAATATTCATGCGATGTTTGTCAAAATTCGGACTGTAGTTGCTTCATGAAGATGAATATTTTAAGCTCTGATCGCAATAAATAATTCGTTTTATGTTCCGAGACTTATACATTATTTATGAGGCTCACACATAAAATTTATTGTCATGAACTAATTGCAAAAATCTATATAGCTCACACATAAACCAGATATGGATTTTTTTGTCAGTGATAAGTAATCACATATATTAAAAAATAAAATAAAATTTTTGATTTTATGTACCGATAAATGTCTACCGATTTCTGTTAGAAAATATCTGGTCACCCTGGTTCCTGGCCATGATCAACTGTGGCACATTGTTATCAAAACCAGAGGTTTTCAAACTATTCAAAAACCATACAAATTTCCAAAACGAAAAGTATACTATATTTTTTTTATTATAATGACCTGATTAGTGACTATCATGATAAATAAATATACTCCATAAATAAATATACTCTAGAAAATATGATTTGCAGCGAGTGAGCGTAAAATAAAATGATCGAAACAATGATCTCGTGACTTCATTTCGGATTTAGGTCTCCGCGGCGCATACTGACCAAATAAATTTCGACATGCGGCCTATCATAGTTCGAGAAACGCTGCCCTTGAAAATGCATTTTGATGCATCGAAGCCGTTTGTTTGTTGTCGTTGTGTTCAGGTTGTGTCATTTTTAGCTGCATCGCTCCTGTTATCTCAAAAGTGCTTTGAAGTTCGGCCGGCAGTGTTCAAGTGAAGTGAATCTTTCTTGCGACTCATCGCTGCTTATCAGAATCTTAAATACGGTGTTTGAGGGTGCTGGAAAATAATTCCATCGTAATTTTTTGAGGATGATTTCTGCTCGCGCACTGCACTACGTGTTCAAAATTGGAAATCGTGCCAAAAATGCCCATTTTTTCCGAGAAATTCTGGGCATGCAGGTAAGGCATAGAGAAAATTGTCAATCAAATTAATCATCGATGGATGATGACTATTGCTTCTAACGACGTTCAAGGTTGTCCACCTGTTGGAATGCGTGATTTGAAAAAGCACATAGTAATTATCATTTTTTTCCTTCTACTCTTCAGGTGCTTCGTCATGAGGAATTCACTCAGGGATGTGATGCTGCTTGCAATGGGTACATTTTTTTTCTTTTATTTACGGCTGGTCATTTATATAGTAATTGTAAATCTTGCCTCTTTGTCATCATTTTAGTCCCTACGACAATCGTTGGAGTAAAACCATGATTGGCTATGGACCTGAATCGACTCACTTCGTCATAGAGCTGACGTACAATTACGGTGTCAAGGAGTACACCTTGGGAAACGATTTCGGTGGAATTACCATCAAATCTTCGGATGTGGTCGATCGAGCTACCAAGAGCAACTATCCTATGGTGAAAGAGAATGACCACTTCGTTTTGGTATCCCCGGATGGTTATAAATTTTTCGTCATCAACGAGAAGCAAGATTCGACACAGGATCCAGTGAAAAAAGCTACGCTGAACGTAACGGATCTTGACCGGTCGGTCAAATACTGGCACGAAACGCTGGAAATGAAACAACTCGCGAAAAGCGACAACTCAGCCCAATTGACTTACAAGGAAAACGGTTTCGTTCTACAGCTGAACAAGATCAATGGTCCGTTGGACCGCGCCAAAGCTTACGGGAGAATCGCCTTCGCTGTGCCATTCGATGTGCAACCGAAAATTGATGAGGTCATCAAAGCCAGCAACGGTACAATTTTGACACCGCTGATTTCGTTGGACACTCCCGGCAAGGCGACGGTTCGCGTTATAATTCTGGCTGACCCGGATGGGCATGAGATCTGCTTCGTTGACGAGGAAGGCTTCACTCAGCTGTCCGAGGTGGACCCGGAGAGCAACGGCCAGCTTGACAAATACATCAAGAAGGATCCATTCCAGGAGCAATGAGTACTTATATTTGTTATATTTTAAACAAGGGGATCAAATGGTATTATAAAGTATATTGTTATTGATTAAATAATGGTGCCAGTAGTAATATTATCCGAAATGTTCATAAGTTTTTTCCTTTATAAGTAGATTTTGATTTATGGATTTGGAGTAATTCGAGTAATTTCTTTCAAAAAACACAATTTTATAGAATTTTGTAATTTATTTAGAGGGCAAAATCCTAAAATTTAATTCTAGATTCAGATTGACATGCACCGTCGAACCACCAGGCTTTGATGTCCTTGTAAATCTGCACCTTCTCGCGTGTACCAATGTCGTGCAGCTTTCGACAAAGGTCGCAAAACGGTTGACTCCCGGTGATCCGGTAGTGCTCCTTCCACCAAAAATACTTCACATACTCTTTGGGATTCTGTGCCAGATACACCAAATAATCGACCAGATCGGTGACGCTACCGAACTGCTGCACATCGATGTACGAAAAGGGTGGCGCGAATCGAGAGTAGTCCGCACCGCCGAATACCACCGGCACGATCCAGCTGTCGGCCATAACGCCGTACATCTTCTCGGTGATGTAGTCACGGCAGAGCGAGTTCTCGAATGCGAAGTAGAACCGATAGTCGGTGGATAGCATCTCGGAACAACGAGGCGATCCTCGCGGGCACCTGGAAGAATGAAAAAAGAGGAAAATAGGATATAAAAAAACATTTGTGAACGTCGAAATTAAATTTATATTAAAAGAGAGAAGATTTTGATAATACAAAAGAGAAAACTATGTTGATCAGAGTGGCAATAGTTTAAATTTGATAGTATTCGGATTTTATTTAAAATAACTAAAAAATGTACTTGAGTTGATAATATGATTATTAATACAGAGCAAAACATGTTTTCAGAGAGTTCCAATATTGCTTGCGAGAGCTTTGTTTTGTGCGAAACGACGAAGAAATGTGTTAAATAGTAGAGCATCCCGAGCAAAGCTTGAGAGCAAAACGATAACTCGTTTGATGTTGTGAAATCGCCGAATATGATTACTTAACTTGATATCTTTTTGGTCGTTTTAACGGTTAAAATAACAAAATGTATAGCAGAAAAATCTTACTGTGACATCAAATCGAAAACTTTTCCTGCTATCGATGAGAGCAAATCGAAAACTAAATTTGATATTGGTTCCGATAACAAAATAAGTTCACAGTTTGATGTCAGATCATACAATTTAGAAATCTACAGCAAAATGAGGTCAAAATATGTATTCAATCATGATGATTGATATTTGAAAACAAATTATGATTTCAATCCGATGTCGGAATCAAAATGTGTTTTCTATATGCTCTCATTATGTTTTCAGACTTTGCTCGGGTAGTTGCAAGTTTTAAGCTGCAAGTTAGAGGTAAGCCAGCCCAGGGCTGCAAGCCTTTCTATAGTATACTGACTGAGCTCAAAGCCGGTTGCCAACGTTAGTGTTTTTTATCATTTGAACAAATTTGTGCGACAGTACGGATCAGCTTGCAGAAAAATTTGTGATGGGTTTTCGGTTGTTTGGATTTATTTCTATGTTATTCTACTTTATCAGGTGAGCTATTAATATATATGTGCATATTATGGTTTTAAAAACGATATTTATTTACAGTATGCGATTATGCCGCCACAATATTGTGCTTCGAAGCTGGCCAAAGTGAATTCAATCTGACCACGAAGCATGGAATTCGTCGGAGAGTACCGTGTTCATCATGCTCCTCAAACCAGCCATTATGTTTGTGTTGTTTAGAGCTGTATGGATTATTCGTGCTTCTCTAAACTAAATTTGTTAATTTATTATGAAAATTATTATCTATGTGTAAAAAGTCACAATAAAATTGTTTTAAATTTGTGTTTAATTTTCTCCAACCATTTTTTTTTTTCCATTTCTGGCAACCATCTTTTCCATATTATGAAAATGAGATGACAGTCATTCGGATCGTTTTCACTAGCGAGAGGGGAAATCGAATGCTGATCATCCGAATCACAAATTACTTTCGTTAAGGGGCGGCAGCAAATCGACTGTCAGTCGTTATGAGGCGGAGATATTGGTTCAGTGTAATAAAGACAAAGTTGCGAGTACAGAGTACCGTTGTCGGGGGTGACAATGGCTTAAATGGGGGTGAGAATGGGTCACTGTTTCAACTACTTTCATTTTTCATTTATTTAGTTAACATCTAAACAGATAACACTGAATCAACAATTTGACGCCACAATGCACGGTTCGAGGCCGCATCTCTCCATCCTCGGATACGCCCCACGCTCGCCAAGTCGTTCTGCACCTGGTCTGCCCATCTCGCTCGCTGCGCTCCACGCCGTCTCGTACCTGCCGGATCGGAAGCGAACACCATCTTTGCAGGGTTGCTGTCCGGCATTCTTGCAACATGTCCTGCCCATCGTACCCTTCCGGCTTTAGCTACCTTCTGGATACTGGGTTCGCCGTAGAGTTGGGCGAGCTCATGGTTCATTCTTCGCCGCCACACACCGTCTTCTTGCACACCGCCAAAGATGATCCTAAGCACCCGTCTCTCGAATACTCCGAGTGCTTGCAAGTCCTCCTCGAGCATTGTCCATGTTTCATGTCCGTAGAGGACAACCGGTCCTATAAGCGTCTTGTACATGACACTATGAATGCTCAACTACTTAGAATGCTTGTAGAATAGTGTTGAGAGGACACCACTATGTATTCGCAACCAGCACTTCGCTGGTGGCTCATCATCTGACAGCCGTCAGATTGACAGACGTCGTCCGCGCCTAGCCAATGCGGAGAAATGTGATCACCTCGAATAGAATCGCAACTTGCTCGCCTTTAATCAAAGTCCACATGTCTGTCTTCTTTTAATAAAGTTTTAATTCGTTAGTTGTAAATATAATCGCGAGTTTTATTATTGCAACAGTTTGGCGACGAGGAAACCCGGTCGGTTCGCGGAATATCGTGTAAACAGTGTTTCATCGACGAGAAACAGCTTCCTACAGTCTGTCAAAAATTGAGGTTAGCTGCAATGGCACAAGATGGAGCATCAAATTGGGGAGCAAACGAAGCGGAAGCCATTATATTCCAGCAGGCCCTGACTCAGATTCTCACTCAACAACAGAGACTGATCACCCAATTGTCACAGCAAGTGTCGGCAACGCAACTTTGTTTGAAGGAGCTTTCTCGTGAAGACATCGCTCTAGATTCTTTGGCCAGTAACCTCACTGAGTTCCGATACGCCCCAGAAGAGGGATGCACGTTCGATTCTTGGTACTCCTGGTACTCGGAACAATTTGATAAGGATGCCAAAAAACTGGACGACACTGCGAAAGTTCGACTCCTAATGAGGAAACTCAACCCAGCGGCGCACGAGCGATACACAAGCTTCATCCTTCCAAAGCAACCCAAGGAATTCACTTTCATCGAAACCATCGAAAAATTGAAATCGCTTTTTGGATCAGCTGTATCTATTTTTCATCGGCGGTATCAGTGCTTGCAAACTGTGAAAGATGATACGGAGGACATCGTAGCGTATTCGTGTAAAGTGAATCGTGCATGTGTGGACTTTAAACTTGCTGATCTGTCTGAGGAGCAGTTCAAATCCCTCATTTTTGTTTGTGGTCTCAAGTCGTCGAAGGGTTCCGATATCTGGATGCGGCTAATAACGAAGCTCAATGAATCATCGGATATCACTTTAGCGAAAATTGTGGAGGACTGCAAAAGCCTAGTGAACTTGAAGAACGAAAAAAACATCTCCGTCAGGTGTGCATGCGGTAAAGCAGAACAAATTTTCCAAGTCAAAGTTTCAATCATCCGTTGCTGGAACCAGCAGCAGTGCAAATCAGCCGCGTTCTCCATGCTGGTCGTGTGGAGGAATGCACTTTTCCAAGGATTGCCACTTTCGGGAACACGTATGTCGTGAGTGTGGGAAGAAAGGACACAAGGAAGGGTACTGTGCTTGCTTCACCGGCAAATCAGCAGACGGTAAGAAGAAAACCTTCATACGGAACCAAAAATCAACCAAGGTCGTCTCCGTAAACACCGTCAGTCGTGAACGCAAGTATGCAGAAGTGCGAATCAATAACGTTCCAGTTCGTCTTCAAATTGATTCGGCATCGGACATCAGCATCATTATCGATGAAATGTGGAAACGAATCGGTAAACCGGAGGTTACTCCGCTTTCGTGTCAAACAGTAACAGCTTCAGGAGAGCCGCTCAATATTGCGTCCGAATTTTGGTGTGACGTGACGATAAACAGTGTCTCCAAAAGAGGTTTGTGTCGTGTTATGGTGCCAGAAATCAAGCTATCGGTTTTGGGTTCCGATTGGATGGATAAGTTCGGTCTATGGGATGTGCCTATCAACTCGTTTTGCAATCAAGTTTGTAATCGATCCCAGTCATTCATGGCATCGATGCAGGCACAGTTCCCGAATGTTTTCACCAATAAGATGGGGTTATGCAGCAAAACGAAAGTCAAGCTCCAACTTCGAGGAAATCCCCGGCCTGTATTCAGACCAAAACGTCCCGTCTCTTACAGCATGGAAGGCGCAGTTGAAGAAGAAATTCAGCGTCTCCACAATCTGGGGGTCTTGAAGCCAGTAGATTTCTCAGACTGGGCTGCACCTATAGTGGTTGTACGGAAGCCGAACGGAAAAACTCGCATTTGTGCGGATTTCTCAACGGGGTTAAACGATGTTCTCGAAGCTAATCAATACCCCCTCTCCGTTACCTGAGGATATTTTTTCAAAGATGTCAGGATGTCGATACTTCAGCCACATAGACCTTTCCGATGCCTATCTCCAGGTGGAGGTGGAAGAAGGCAGTCAACAGCTTCTAACCATAAACACCCACAAAGGACTGTACCAATTTACGCGATTATCACCTGGCATCAATTCAGCCCCAGGGGCATTCCAGCAAGTGGTGGATGCAATGCTCGCAGGACTCGAATTCACCAGTGGTTATCTCGATGACGTCCTTGTAGGAGGCAGAACGGAAGAGGAACATAAGCAGAATCTCGGACGGGTCCTTAGCCGTCTGCAAGAGTACGGTTTTACGGTGAGGATTGAAAAATGCAGCTTCAGCATGGAGCAAGTTAATTACCTGAGACAATTTATGGATGGTGATGGTATTCGACCGGACCCGAGTTGCAGCCATTGTCAACATGCCACCACCACATGACCTTCCATTATTGAGGTCCTATTTAGGTGCCGTAAATTATTATGCCAAGTACGTCCCCGAAATGCGGAAGTTGCGGTACCCTATGGATTAAAGTGACCAGATAAATTTTGTGTGAGCGCGGGACAAAAAAAAGTTCATAGTTTGATATGTTTTAGAAATGCGCTCAAAGCAAATCTTTCATTTTTTTCAGAACTTATTTATTACCAAGGTTTAGTTTGCTAACTGTTCGATAAACTGTTACTCATTTTAGAAGTCAAAGCTTTCTTCAGATTTTGAATGTGCAGCGCAATGTAGCTGTTATTGAGTTTCGCATAGTTAGAAATCATTGCAGATAAATTTCAGCTGTTAAACGTCTAGTGTATAGACATTTTATAGAATATTATTTTTAATAAAGATATAAGCAATGGTATCGAATCTTGAAAATTAGCTTCTGAATAACCTAAATAATTCTTTCCTTATTACCTAATAAAAGTATTGTGATTAAGAATTAATTAGATCATATTTATTTAAAAGTCTATTCTGGTTGAAGCTTCCGCCTCCAGGAATATGGTCCACGTCTAATTTCAGATTACTTGGAGACTAGAATTCGATCTAAAATTTTCCCGAAATGTGAGTCTACCTTGAACACAATATTCATTTTTTGAAGCACTTTTTGCATCAACGTAACTGTGGGATCTATTACTATCGACAACTAATATCAATAATCTAAAGGTCGGGTAAGTTTTCTGCAAAATTTTGGTCCGCATGAAATTTATATGGAGTGGGATTTTGGATGTTCCGTGTCGAAACCCAAGCAATCACGTAGCAGGAAATACATGGAAGCAAAATCTGCTTACAAGATTCCCAGGGTATAAGGCTAGTGTTGGTAGAGTCATGTTCAAATCTTAATCATCGAAGCCTCATGCGCGATCTAACTCGCTTTCGATCTGTAAGCAGAGTTTTTCACACAGAATCGCATCGTTTCGCCCATTTGCCGAAAAATGATTTTGCCCCAAAAAGCGTCAAAACCCAATGGAAGAGTATTTAATGTTTAGGTATGGATTTACTATCCATTGTTTTAGGCAAAGGTAGTAAATTTGATTTGAATCCTGGATGAGATTTGTGAATTTGAGTCTTTCCCAACACTGCTATAAGGCTTGAGTAAAACAAACTATAATCACAAAAGCAAATTTTAATCTTGATTTCAATGATCCATACGATTGTTTTATAAAACATTTGCTTTAGTCATTATTATATATTTTAAAAATCTTATAATTTCTTTGAAAATACTAATAAATAGCTAATTATCGGCATTATTTTTCATTATTTCGCGGGACATTATCTAGAAATTTGTTAAATGCGGGACGTTTCGCGGGACGCTTTTCAGCGCGGGACAAATAGTGAAAATGCGGGACTGTCCCGCGAAACGCGTCTGGAATTCCTCCGGGAATTCCTCCGGAAGTTCCTCCGGGAATTCCTCCAGAAGTTCCTCCGGGAATTCCTCCGGAAGTTCCTCCGGGAATTCCTCCGGAAGTTCCTCCGGGAATTCCTCCGGAAGTTCCTCCGGGAATTCCTCCGAAGTTCCTCCGGGAATTCCTCCGGAAGTTCCTCCGAATTCCTCCGGAAGTTCCTCCGGGAATTCCTCCGAAGTTCCTCCGGAATTCCTCCGAAGTTCCTCCGAATTCCTCCGGAAGTTCCTCCGAATTCCTCCGGAAGTTCCTCCGAATTCCTCCGAAGTTCCTCCGGGAATTCCTCCGGAAGTTCCTCCGAATTCCTCCGGAAGTTCCTCCGGGAATTCCTCCGAAGTTCCTCCGGGAATTCCTCCGAAGTTCCTCCGAATTCCTCCGGAAGTTCCTCCGAATTCCTCCGGAAGTTCCTCCGGGAATTCCTCCGGAAGTTCCTCCGAATTCCTCCGAAGTTCCTCCGGGAATTCCTCCGGAAGTTCCTCCGAATTCCTCCGAATTCCTCCGGAATTCCTCCGAAGTTCCTCTCCGGGAATTCCTCCGGAAGTTCCTCCGAATTCCTCCGGAAGTTCCTCCGGGAATTCCTCCGGAAGTTCCTCCGAATTCCTCCGGAAGTTCCTCCGAATTCCTCCGGAAGTTCCTCCGGAATTCCTCCGGAAGTTCCTCCGGAATTCCTCCGAAGTTCCTCCAAATTCCTCCGAAGTTCCTCCGGGAATTCCTCCGGAAGTTCCTCCGGGAATTCCTCCGGAAGTTCCTCCGAATTCCTCCGAATTCCTCCGAAGTTCCTCCGAATTCCTCCGAAGTTCCTCCGAATTCCTCCGGAAGTTCCTCCGGGAATTCCTCCGGAAGTTCCTCCGGGAATTCCTCCGAAGTTCCTCCGGAAGTTCCTCCGAATTCCTCCGGAAGTTCCTCCGGGAATTCCTCCGAAGTTCCTCCGAAGTTCCTCCGGGAATTCCTCCGGAATTCCTCCGGAAGTTCCTCCGAAGTTCCTCCGAAAGTTCCTCCGGAAGTTCCTCCGGGAATTCCTCCGGAAGTTCCTCCGGGAATTCCTCCGGAAGTTCCTCCGGGAGTTCCTCCGGAAGTTCCTTCGGGAATTCAACCGGAAGTTCCTTCAGGAATTCAACCGGAAGTTCCTCCGGGAATTCCTCCGGAAGTTCCTCCGGGAATTCCTCCGGAAGTTCCTCCGGGAATTCCTCCGGAAGTTCCTCCGGGAATTCCTCCGGAAGTTCCTCCGAATTCCTCCGAAGTTCCTCCAAATTCCTCCGGAAGTTCCTCCGGGAATTCCTCCGGAAGTTCCTTCGGGAATTCCTCCGAAGTTCCTCCGAATTCCTCCGGAAGTTCCTCCGGGAATTCCTCCGGAAGTTCCTCCGGGAATTCCTCCGAAGTTCCTCCGAATTCCTCCGGAAGTTCCTCCGGGAATTCCTCCGAAGTTCCTCCGAATTCCTCCGGAAGTTCCTCCGAATTCCTCCGAAGTTCCTCCGGGAATTCCTCCGAAGTTCCTCCGGGAATTCCTCCGGAAGTTCCTCCGAATTCCTCCGGAAGTTCCTCCGAATTCCTCCGGAAGTTCCTCCGAATTCCTCCGGAAGTTCCTCCGGGAATTCCTCCGAAGTTCCTCCGAATTCCTCCGGAAGTTCCTCCGGAATTCCTCCGGAAGTTCCTCCGGGAATTCCTCCGAAGTTCCTCCGGGAATTCCTCCGAAGTTCCTCCGGAATTCCTCCGGAATTCCTCCGGAAGTTCCTCCGAATTCCTCCGAAGTTCCTCCGGGAATTCCTCCGAAGTTCCTCCGAATTCCTCCGAAGTTCCTCCGGAATTCCTCCGGAAGTTCCTCCAGGAATTCCTCCGAATTCCTCCGGAAGTTCCTCCGGAATTCCTCCGAAGTTCCTCCGGGAATTCCTCCGGAATTCCTCCGGAAGTTCCTCCGAAATTCCTCCGAAGTTCCTCCGGAATTCCTCCGGAAGTTCCTCCGGGAATTCCTCCGGAAGTTCCTCCGGGAATTCCTTCGGAAGTTCCTCCGGGAATTCCTCCGGAAGTTCCTCCGGGAATTCCTCCGCAAGTTCTTCTGGAAGTTCCTCCGGAAATTCTTCCGGAATTCCTCCGGAAGTTCCTCCGGGAATTCCTCCGGGAATTCCTCCGGCAATTCCTCCGGAAGTTTCTCCGGGAATTTCTCCGGAAGTTCCTCCGAGAATTCCTCCGGAAGTTCCTCCGAGAATTCCTCCAGAAGTTCCTCCGGGAATTCCTCCGGAAGTTCCTCCGGGAATTCCTCCGGAAGTTCCTCCGGGAATTCCTCCGGAAGTTTCTCCGGGAATTCCTCCAGAAGTTCCTCCGGGAATTCCTCCGGAAGTTCCTCCGGGAATTCCTCCGGAAGTTCCTCCGGGAATTCCTCCGGAAGTTCCTCCGGGAGTTTCTTCCGGAAGTTCCTCCGGGAGTTCCTCCGGAAGTTCCTCCGGGAATTCCTCCGCAAGTTCCTCCGGAAGTTCCTCCGGGAATTCCTCCGGAAGTTCCTCCGGGAATTCCTCCGGAAGTTCCTCCGGGAATTCCTCCGGAAGTTCTTCTGGAAGTTCCTCCGGAAATTCTTCCGGAATTCCTCCGGAAGTTCCTCCGGGAATTCCTCCGGGAATTCCTCCGGCAATTCCTCCGGAAGTTTCTCCGGGAATTTCTCCGGAAGTTCCTCCGAGAATTCCTCCGGAAGTTCCTCCGAGAATTCCTCCGGAAGTTCCTCCGGGAATTCCTCCGGAAGTTCCTCCGGAAGTTCCTCCGGGAATTCCTCCGGAAGTTCCTCCGGGAATTCCTCCGGAAGTTTCTCCGGGAATTCCTCCGGAAGTTCCTCCGGGAATTCCTCCGGAAGTTCCTCCGGGAATTCCTCCGGAAGTTCCTCCGGGAATTCTTCCGGAAGTTCCTCCGGGAATTCCTCCGGGAATTCCTCCGGAAGTTCCTTCGGGAATTCAACCGGAAGTTCCTTCGGGAATTCAACCGGAAGTTCCTCCGGGAATTCCTCCGGAAGTTCCTCCGGGAGTTTCTCCGGAAGTTCCTCCGGGAGTTCCTCCGGAAGTTCCTCCGGAAGTTCCTCCGGGAATTCCTCCGCAAGTTCCTCCGGAAGTTCCTCCGGGAATTCCTCCGGAAGTTCCTCCGGGAATTCCTCCGCAAGTTCTTCTGGAAGTTCCTCCGGAAATTCTTCCGGAATTCCTCCGGAAGTTCCTCCGGGAATTCCTCCGGAAATTCCTCCGGAAATTCCTCCGGAAATTCCTCCGAGAATTCCTCCGGAAGTTCCTCCGAGAATTCCTCCGGAAGTTCCTCCATGAATTCCTCCGAAAGTTCCTCCGGAAGTTTCTCCGAAAATTCCTCCAGGAATTCTTCCAAAAGTTGCTCCAGGAATTCTTCAAAAAGTTCCTCCCGGAATTCTTCCGTAAGTTTCTCTGTATTGTGGCATCCAATTATTGTTTAATTCGTGGATTCGGGAGCACCAGTCAAGTTTTCCAGAACGTTCCAGAAAACGTGACTGTATTCCCGAATCCGTGACTGTTGTTCCCGAAAAAATACACCGTGAACTCGTTAGTTCACGAGTTCATGAACGCTTTTTTGCGTGTGGTATGTGTGTGTGCAAAAGATATTTTAGTTACCAGATAAAGATTGTCGCTGTCGTCGCTGTCCGGAAAATCTTTTGTTGGCAAGGATAGGGGAGCTAAATGTCAAAGAAGGAAAATCCATTCGATTTGACAGCTTGGTACCCAACATGTTCCGGACAGCAGGACAAAGGGAACCGAAGTGACAATCTTTATCTAGTAACTAAAATATCTTTTGTGTGTGCACACGAAAACTGAAAAACATTAGTCAACTTTTCATATAGTAATCTTAAACCGATTTTTCCGCAGCAAGTTGCATTTGACGGAGCACAAACTCTAGTTGATCACTTTTGAATTTGTTCACGATCAGTCATTGCGTTCAAAAATTATGAGGAAAACGATGTATTGAACCATATAATATTGGTTTGTTCATTCGCTATAAAGCGTTTGCAAACGCCGTAAGGTAGGCAATTATTTTGATATATATCACACTAAGGCAAAACCGAACGTTTGAATCGAGAAAGGTATCATCGCCGCCGGATGTTGGTCCCCGTGCATTTCAAATGGGTCCGCGATTTTCCGTGCCTGAATTCCGAAAACATCGCATATGTAACCGGATTGTTCTCCAAGGTTTAAAACTGGACAGAATATTGGATACATATACATTGCTTTTCCAAGTGTTGTAGAACCGTTTGACTTCTGTTTTTAAATGACCTTTCAACTTAAACTTATGCGATTGAAGAGTAAGAAACATGGGAAACAATTCATGATGTATCTTTTTCCTAGTTGGAATTCTACATGGAAGGAAATCTCCTTTGGTATACTAAACAAGAAATACTTTAAAGTTGGAACGTAGTCTTTTGCTTGTTGTCGTTGTTTTCTATTATGACATTTCGTGCAACAAAATTTTCCAATGCTTACTTGGAGAAGTTTTCTCGCAACGATGTTCCCATACAAAGAAAAAAGGAAAAATATTTCGCAAAGAAGATTCCAATGCATATTTTTCCTATGGAATTTATATTCCTAGTTCCAAGGGGCCATCCACAAAGTACGTCACGCTCCTAGGGGGAGGGGGGGTTCCGAGCAGCGTGACGACTCATACAAAAATTTTAGAGTTTTAATACAAAAAGTGTGACGAAGGGGGGGGGGGTTGAAAATCGCCAATTTTTGCGTGACGTACTTTATGGATCTTCCCCAATGGCACTCTGGAGGCTTACCAATTACTTATTAATCAGCATAAGTTCCAACTTCCAAACCTAACAAATCAAAATTAATTCATTGAGAATAACCAAACATTCAAGGAGCGGTAACCCTATACAAAATATCGAATAGAAATTGTTTTATAATTGCGTATTTTTCCTCTCCGCGATCTATATACACTACAATTTTATTTGGCGCCAACAATCTGACTGTTTGTCACAATTTTATCAACATGGCACCGAATTGTCCCTCCAACATTAAAAGCGCAACCCTTCATTGGCAATTGATCGTTATCGTGTTTGAACAACATTTCAGTTGCACTAAAGCCTTTCACGAATCACGAGCATGGCCATCAAATGGCACGTAAAGGTGTACATCATTAGTCAAATTGAGGCCCCGAGGCTGATGAATGAATAATGGACACGCCATTGTGCGTTGGAATCACTGTTTGTGTGGCCTAATCGATTAACTTTCACCAATCGGAAATTCGTGCTTTGTTTTGTTTCATCTACTTACTCCATGGTTCCGCATTTCCCGTAGACATCCACCTCCATCGACCGTTGCATTTCTCGAACCAAATCGTCCCGCTTGGAAAAGGTGTCACAGTGGGACACAAACTGAACTCCCATTTTGCTCTTTTGCAAAACCAGCTCCATCACGGTTTCGTTGTAATACTCCTCGAAGTCCCTCCTCCACTGTGGTCGCTCGTTGGGACTCACCACCACATCGGTGACCGCATCGACAAAATTGTTGTAGTTCCAAACCACATCCGAGTCCAACCGGTAGGTCATGGTCCAGTTGAAGAAGTCCCGATCGCCACCAAGCAGGTGCTTTGTGTGGGCAGGGGATTCCATGTTCGCTGCGACGTAAATTTGGCGCGGCGAGCGAAGTTTGGGAACTTTTTCGAACAGCGAGTACGCCCACGGTTCGGCGATGTGGAAAACGAGCGCATCGTAATCCGTAACGGCGGACAGCAGCTCCCGGTTGTTGGTCAGGACGCAATCGGTCACGGGACACTGGATCGATCGAAAGTAGTCCGGTCCGACGGTTTCCGCCGAGAGTTTCCAGTTTTCCACATCGAAAAAGTTCGTGTACAGCAGGATGTATTTGGGTTTGTCCTCGGGTTGGTGATCGCGAATGCTCTCTTCCAGGATCCGGTAGTAGCTAACCGATGGCTTAAGGCACTGAGTGTGAATAAAAAAACTGGCTGCCAAAAGCAAGCAAAGCACCACAACCAAGTACAACAGTAGGCGGTTACGCTTCATTTTTCTAATCATGGTGAGAGACGATAGCGTACTGCCGAATTCATGGCACACTTCGATAACTGATAATTTTTCATCAACGATAAGATAAACATTAGGTCATATCACATTGTTCACATGGTTGTTAACAAGATCGCGCACGGTTGACTAGATGGACTAGAAGGCACTGAATTTTGAATTCAGATTTGAAGTTCCATATGGAACACTTTGAACATGTTCCACGATTTTGTTTAATCACATTCCCGCATCGTTTTTGTGAAACACCTTATCTTCGATTTCTGTTTGTCCAAACACTTCAGCCGATCCAGACTATCATTCGTCGGTACAGCACTCATCATTAGTGGAGTGATAAATCCAATGAATCACTTTTTTCTAACCCCATTCGCCTAAGGGTGTGCATGGACTAATGTTAGAGGTGCTAAAGCAGTGCATTACAAGCGCGTATATCGCCATAGGACGGTATTGCTGTGAGTCCAGTGACTACGATGTCGTTTGAGGTGTTGATAATGACCGTTGGCGTCGTGTGTGGAAATGGGTGCGACGATGAAACCAATGAAATGAGTTGCCGTGCGGGTGCGCGACTTTGCATAGGTTGGGGGATTCTCTGTTCGTTTGCTAACCACCGTAGTTGATGCGAATATGTGAGTTTCCCTAAGTGGGAGGATGATGTAAGATTTAACTGTGATTATTAGAGCAGTGGGCGTAAAGGCGCAATCGTCAGGGTTACCGAATAGGAAATATATCAAAATTTTGAATCATCCGTGTAGATGTTGCTGCCTCGAAAATCAGTAGGATGTAGTATGATATTCGATTAAGTCTGATTAGTGCGAATTTTTAGAACACTTCCTAATCTGTAGATTGGTAACAAATTACCAGACAATTTTTTATAACTGGTAACCATGGTGATGATCGCATTTATTCCATGTGTTTGGAATGTTCACAGCTGAATCTTTATGGTTGATGTGCGAATACGCTGCATGTAAATGAATAATAATGCCGCCTGTTGTTTTAGCTAAGTATTATACTGAACAAGCCCATGATGTATCTTGCAATATAATGACAGTTTTTGTAATCGTTTTCCAGGGCTCTCGTAGCTGATGACAAAGTAGCACGTGTTATCAAAGCGTTCACCATCGTCGTGGCAGCCAAATTTTAAAAAAAATCTCAAGGAAGGTTTTCCTGTCGATTATTTCACGAAAGTTAGCACACACTCACACACACACACATCAGTGGTGAATGGTTTGAAGATGAACTGGATGGAATTCCAAACGTGGTTCTAAAAACTGCGATACTGGCGTTTCCAGATTTGTTCAGGATGGTTACTTTCCGGTTACGTGAAATATCCAGAAACTGCTCTCTCTTTCTCTCTTTTTCTCCCTCTCGCGGTCTCTCTCCCTCTCGCGGTCTCTCCCCCTCTCGCGGTCTCTCTCGGGCAAATATCCGTTTCGGTCAAATAACCCTTACGGCCAAATAAACCTTCCGGCCAAATGACCCTTTCGGTTGAATATCCCTTTCGACCAAACGACTTTTTCGGTCAAACGACACTTTCGGCCAAATGATCCTTTCGGCCTAATGACCCTTTCGGTCAAATGACCTTTTCGGCCGCACGACCCTTTCGACCACATGACTTTTGGCCAGGGTTTCGGCCTAATACTTTGTTCGGCCTGTAGTGGCATTCGGTCAAATGGCTTCAATCGCGTTTTCCATTTAATGGGATCTTTAGATACATTTCCTTGATTATCCTTACTGAGAACGATAATATAACCCATTTTACCGCTGTTAAAACGCTAGTGTGCGCAGTATGCGTTATGTTCGGAATTCCAATCTAAACGGTATGAAAAACTGATAAGTCCCCTGCGATAACGGAACGCGCACCATATTAACTGTCACACACGAAAATCACCATTTCACGTTATACAACGGCAACATTGAAGATATACGCCAGCCGACATGGGTAGTAGCATCAAATGCCCCACTGCTCCGGAAGGGTTGCGTGCAGGATATGTACTTGTTTAGTATTACTGTATTACGATTGCAGATTTTGGAAACATTATTTGAAACAGCAAATGAATTTGAATGTTTCGTACATATGTTGATTTGTGATGAATTATACGAGTTGATTTTGAAGAAGCTAGAAAAGTGCGTTTTGCATCAAACTCCTCTGCGGAATTATCGGTTTCGAATTGCGCTTCACCTGGTAATACGTCCTAGCATTTTGTTCCGATTGATGGACGATGCTAGGAAAGATAAGCAGTCTGGAGCGACGTACCTGCACCGTTGGTAGTAACACTAATAGCCCGAAAATGGTAGCAGCAACATGAATGTGATTGAATCTGGTCATGCATTAGTTAAATAATCTATAGGTAACATATGTTCTAGAAGGGTAGGAACAGTGAACAGTTGTTGTATTTTTAAGGCTTCGAATAATATCGTACAGGGTGTGTGACGAAATTTTGCAGTAAATTTCCAAACGGATTTTTTTTTGAAAATTGCATAACAAGTTTCAGACCGATATGGCAGCAATAGATATTTTTGCAGTAAATTTCTAATAGATTTTTCTATGATTGCAGAAAAATAATCAGATATTTTTGTATATTTAACAACAGAAAGTGAATTTTATAAATGATGTGGGGTAGAAACGAGATATATCACAAAATGTCATTGCATCGTTATTGCTAATTTGCTGGTAACTTTTGTCAAAGGTTATTTATAATTCTGGATTTCTGTTGAATGTCGTGAAACCGTTTTTGTTTCCGGATGGAGAAAAGTGCGTTAAATATGTTATGTAAAATTTGTATAAAGTACCCCGGGCAAGTGGGATCTAAAAAACGATAGTTTATCTAAATTGTTAACGCATGCTTAGAAAACTGGGTATTTCAGAGCGTTAACCATATACATCATTATATGCATCCATTGTTGAAGTGAAGGCGTCTTGGTAGGCATTTATTCAATTACAGAAAATGTTGGTAATGACAGAAATAAATTTACCTGTAGGACCCTGTGGGATACTCCCGGTTCGCAACCAAATTGAAGCTTAAGTTCTAAAAGTTGCGTTGCAGGAACAGCCCTGCAACGTAGGGTGTTTGTTTGGTTTCACACCCACGAGTATCAACGGCCCACATACAAACCACGTGCTACTGACTGCGTTGCAACTAACCACCCGGTCCGGAGAGATCCAGTGAGAGCCTCTCGTCACTGTGGACTCTCGCGGCTTTCGTTTTCTACGCTCGGAATCGAATCATACGCCTCAAAACTGCTCGAAAGCAATAACTGCAAATCTGCACAATCCTCGTTTCGGCACACTGCTGTCGCCGAGTAGATTTGGGCAGTCTTATTGGACGAAATTGCATTACCATTGGTGGCTGAACACTCTGTCACGATTGCTGGGATTCGACGAGCTCTAGAGTGGAAAAAGGTCGCGAAGCACGTTGGGATACAACACCGATCACGTGGGTTGAGATTGACACGCGCAAAGCAAACGCTTCAAAATTCTATCGCCGGGGCCCCGATCAACGCATCGTTGGAACGACGTCGCCGGCAAGTACCTTTTGGTGGGAAATAGGTTTAAGATAGAAAGAGAAGATCAGGCTAGCATTAGGAGATCGATGTGCACGAGAGATTGGACCAATAAAGATTTTTTGAATTTTAACTCGTGCAGTGGTCCTAAGAAAGGCACACGTTTTCGCATTGATTTCGAATCGTTACTTGAGTGGTTTTTGCTTAATGAATAATTGATCGCGGAATATTTGGATTATCGAAATCATAGATAAAAGGGTTCTCTCGGTTTACAGGTAAGTTGGGTGATCGTTTGGGTTCAAGATTAACTGCGCAAATAATAACTCGCCCTAGAAGAGGGTCTCTTAACCGGGATCCCAACAGCAACAGCAGTCTTCCTTAAACTAGGAAGTGGCGCATAAGCTGCTGTTTGTGTGAGCTCAGAACGTACGTTACAGGGTTGATCTTCGCTGATCATGGTGATAACTTCATAATGGTGTACTACGAATGAATCCAAATCTGTTGAAGAATAACAATGCTTTGGATCCGGAATATGCATTCTAATATGGAGAAACATAACTCAGGCATCGGCCCTCTCGGCAGATGTGACTGGCTAGCCACGAGATTGCCAACGGTTGCCCTAAATGGGGGCAGGAAATACTTATTCTGGTTTGTTGTAGACGGATGGATGTTGGGTCGTCTAGGCATACGCGCAGCAGACAGCGACTATCAAAGGAGAGCAGAACAGTTTGTTTCTAATGACACAGAAGAGAATATACGTAACTTGGGGTTAGCCCCCTGGCGATAGCGGCGGGTAACACCGCAAAATGCCAAAGTGCCCCAATGAGGGCGATAATACTTTGTTTAGGACCTATTGTCCTTCTACGGCCGGTTGGCCATCTCGAATGGGAAAAATACAAATTTTCGACACTGCTCTGCGATATGACCCATCTTTCGGAGGTGACTACTTACTCTCACGTTCCCGTCAGCACCTGGATGAACATCCGTGCTCGTCCCAACTTCCATTTTAGCGGTGGAACATTGTCTTCTTTTAAGAGTGCCATTGTACCAACAGTGAGGTTGTCCCTGCTTCTCGTTCATCTATTACGACTAGAGATGGGCAAAGCAGCTCATTGCAGTGAGCGGATCTGATCCGTTCAGCTCATTGAAAAGAGTCAGCTCCTTGGATCAGCTCTACAGTTATTTAATGCTACATATAATAAAACATAATTGTTAATATTATTGTTTTAATTATTGTTCAAAAATTTGAAAAATTCATGTCATTCATTAATTTATTCATTCATTCATCTATTTACCTTTCTTTGAAATTTTTAAAATGTTGAGCTACAGTGAGGTAATAATTTCTATTGAAAAAACCGACAATTTTAAACTAATAACATTTATTACGCTTTTTCTGGCCGTCTAGTTTTGAAGCCTAGGAGTTCATTTAGAACCATCACATTTATTTCTATACAAAAACTAACTCAACATTATTTTCTATTCATAATTCTAAGTTACATTTCGTTGATAACGTTTCTCAAATCGTTAATTTGAATAATTCAGTCCCTAGTCTCTGATATGTATGATATCACGTGTCATAAGTTTTCTCTTCATACTGGGTGCAGTAAACCAATACCTTGTTTGCGCGCGCTTCTAACCCTTCTAACCATGCGTAGTTGACATTTTCATACAAGAGAGCCCATTCAGCAATATTGGTTCCCGAAATGCGAGAGAAATAAAAACAAGAGAGTAAAAAAATACAGAGCACGGTGCTAACCGAGTGCACATGTAGCAGTATGCTGGCGGGAAACCCCGTCGCAAGTAAAAGATCCGCTCCGTGCAAGACACAGCTCCCAGTTCGGTTCGTTTGAACCACACGGTTCGCACGCTAGAATCGGTCGCAACTGATCCGGATCGAGATCCGTGTCGCACGGATCTGAGCTGGTGGTGCAGCTCTCGTTTCCATGTCACAGCAATTTCGAGCTGGACGACGACATGAGCGGAACTGAGAGTTGTTGTTCGGATCTTCGGATCTTTTGCTTGGTACGGTTCGATCGCTACCGCACTACTAGGTATCTTTTGTGTGCCTGTTCGTAGCGCCGAGTATGTGGGTATGATTTAAGCAACCCGGGAGCAACTTGACATATGCAGTACAATGTCACTGTACCCCGAAATTTTGGTCCGGGTGGTCCTGTCAAACTCGAAATTAATCGAATCATTTCACGAATAGGGCGAAAAAGGGATTGATGTGCAATGCAGAAAAATATTAAATGAAAATCAATCTAAACTTGAATTAATCAAAGGAGAATGGGCCTTCCGTAGCTGAGCATTAAGATGACCGCCTTAAGGTTGTTGGGGAGGATTACCAAACATTTCTGGTGGGTTAATTTTCTCGGATAACGGTTTATCGGTTTATCGTTCAGCGGGAATGTCACCTAACTTGAAAATTTATTCAATTTTTTTAGGCAGACAATTTTATATTAGGTTTGAAATACAGACATTTTAATATGGAGTACCGCCGTCGGGGGTGACGATGGGTTTGATGGGTGGGAATTGGTCAGCGCCTTCACCGACAGTCAGGAATGCAGATACTAAAATATTTTAAAAAGGTCTCTTTTAATTCAGTTTTCTTGTCCTCGGATACATTCAATCTATTCTACAAGCATTCCATGTAGTTGAAACAGTGACCCATTCTCATCCCCATTTGACCATTTGTCACCCCGACGGCGGTATCATGAAGACAAAATTAAGAAAGTTGGAAGAATGAACACAGAAGATGTAGCTTTAGAAAGTAACACCAGCGGAATTCTAGCGTAAAAGACAGATTTTCCCTATTAATTTTAAAAATAGATACTGAACGCATTGGCGAATCCTGTAAAATAGAACAGGATTGTAAGTATCCTGGTATATTGGTTAAGAACTGCCCAGTAGAAAATTAGTGGGACATTATTCCTCGATGAGAGCAAGTTGATACATGCCAAGCAAATCAGGATAAGTCCCTGTGAATATTTTTCAAAGCACAAAATTAACAAAATTAAACTACTAGTAAAACGGAAGCGCGATTTTCCAAGAAACATATGTAATTTATTTGTGTAACTGTACACAAGTTTATTAAATATCATTTCTCAAATTCAACTATTAGTATTACATAGATCAGTGTGGACATACATAATGAAAAACATGGAATAAAATGGGTGGTAGGTGAAAAACTTTTCGTTCCTCAAAGTGACAATTTTCAATTTTGAAGTAATGATCTTTTTCGTTAATAAATTTTTATAACTTTTCACCGAAAGTTGTTAAATAAGCCATATAATTAGTTTCACAAAAATTATTTTTTATTGAGCAAAGCAAAATAAATTATAGAGCAGGTTATTGAGAGTTTCACAATCGACGTTTTCACTTTTGTATATTATCGTCCTTCCGTGTCGAATACATATCTTTACAAATATTCTTCAACTGTTCACCTGAAATTAGCCAAAGAATTGATTAACGAAATAAATCGAAAATTTTTGACGAGACATTATTTTATTGTGTTTATTAAAAGTGTGTTCCAAATGAAAAATATTATGCGTAATTTTGTGAATTAAAATGAAACTGCCTTGTCATAGAGGAATTTTGATTTTTTTTTTCAGTCAGTTTTACAGTTCTCTTGATTATCTAATCCTTATTTGAGCATCAAGCAGCAACATTGTAAAACAATGAATAATGGTTTTGGCTCCGTTGCGCTTAATGCACTTGAGCATAATAAGTAAACGAACGAATAATAGAAACATTATTTGTTTTCCTCTTTGTTCATTTTATTTTCTTATATTTACTTCGTAATTAAAAATCTGCCCTATTCAAATGAGGATCCTGTCTGTTATTTGCAGACAACAAATGACGAAACAAAAAACATTACTTTTATGGAGAAAAAGTGTGACGGTGGCGTAGGATGGACCCATTGTTTATGTTTCGAAGCGCCATCTGCGATTTCTAAGTGGGTACGCGAAACTAAGGCTAAATGTCAAGTTGTTCGGGGGTTGGATTTAAGAAATAGACGGCAAGCTAGATTATTTTTGCTTGTGTGTTTCTTATTCCTCTCTGCAGCAGAAATGATTAAATTTAAATTAAACAGAAATTCTCTGTTGCTTGGCTAGATGGTGCTGTCGCTTAGCTTGATGGTGCTTGAGGTGCAAATAATAAACGATCAGCACGTGCGCGGTACTGGACTGGAATGCTCATACAAGCTCGCTTGTGTTGTGTACCGCGAGCGTGGTATTTTCGTTTGTGCTGTACAAAATACAACAGCGCGCGTACTCGATTGCGTACGCTCGAGGGAGTTTCTCTAGGCGCGTGTTTGACAATGATTTCATCAATTTAAAGTGAGCTGCTGAGCTGGGCTTCTTTAAAAAAGATCCATGGCTCATCAGCTCAATGTAAGGAAGCGAATCTTTGGAACAGCTCCTGAGCGGAGCGCCCATCTCTAACTACGACTCTGTAGATTTGATAAATAATCCGTCGACCGTTTCCAGATCACTTGGCTGTATTGCTGAACCCGCTGCCATCTGGTGAGCCTATTCTCTGGCAGCTCGCTGATATTTGGTTCAGGCACTGCAGTGAGCGGTCGCTGGATGAGGAAGTGCCCCGGCGTTAGAATCTCCAAATCCGTAGGATCGTTGCTCATTGGAGTTAACGGCCTCGAATTAAGGCAAGCTTCAATCTGTGCGACAAACGTATGCATTTCATCGCACTTCAGCATTCTGTTTCCGATTACTCTTCGCATATGTCCTTTTACCGACGTCACTGAGGCTTCGCACAAGCCGCCGAAATTGGGAGATCTGGCGGGAATGAACTTAAACTCAATTGAATCCGCTTCCGTTGAAACTCGATCCTGGAACTGATCTTGCCGAAAAATGTTGTGTAGCTCGTACAATTGTCTTCGCGCTCCAACAAAGTTGGTAGCGTTGTCGCAAAGTATCAGGACTGGCCATCCACGCCTTGCGGTGAACCTCCTGAGTGCGGCTATGGAAGCATTGCTGGTGAGATCCATAACGACCTCTATATGCACGGCCTTGCAGGCTAAACATACGAACAGACACAGGTAGCACTTGACCGGTGCACCTTTCCGAGTTGCCGGTTGAAGCTCGAACGGACCGCAATAATCTATGCAGACGCGCTGGAATGCAGGCGCTGGTGACACTCGTTCGAGTGGAAGGTCTCCCATCAACTGCTCATGCACGCGTGGCCTTGCTCTAAAGCACCTAATGCACTCGTGTAGGACCCTCCTGGCGAGATTCCGGACGCTCAGCGGCCAAAATCTTTCACGAACGCACGCTATCATCAACAGAGGTCCTCCATGAAGTAGTCGATGATGATAATCAATCAGAATTAGCTTAGTTAACGGGTGATGGCTATCCAAGATCATTGGATGTCTGTGACCTGGTGAGATCGGAGCATTTCCGAGCCGGCCACCAACACAGATTATCCCATCGGTCATAACAGGGTGAAGATTGTGTAATTTTGAAGTTGGTCTTACTTCATTTTTAGCCAGAATATCTGCCAATTCTAGTGGAAAGCATTCCGATTGGGCTAGCTTCACCAACGCTAGCAGCGCCGAGTTGTGTTCATCAGCACTCAGTGATCCTGTCCTCCGTTGCTGGCTGTTTCCTTGTTGACAATTGGTAGAAAATCGACGTATCCAGGCGGTCAGTCGAACAAGGTTCAACAAAGAAGAACGAAGTGTGAATACATCACTTGGAGGAAGAGCTTGAAGCGCTGCGGACACAAGTGGTCTCTCGTCCAGAGTTACCGAGTCAAATTGCTGCTCGGGGACCAGCATATTTTTAGGCCAATTACTAATATCTTTTCTGAGCCAATCCGGTTCATGCCACCGTAAAGAATTATTCATTATCTGCGCCAGTGTGGCTCCTCGCGATATGATATCGGCCGGATTTTCAATCCCCGGAACGTGATTCCAGACGCCACCTTTCGTGGCATGCTGAATCTCCGACACACGATTGCTATCGAAGACTTGCCACCTCGATGGGTGCGACGAGATCCAATACTTGATGATCGTTGAATCCGTCCAAAAGAAATCAGGCGCTGAAATCTCCAGACTGCCTTTGACGTTCTCGTACAGATGAGCCAACAGTAACGCAGCCGACAATCACAGGCCAGGTGTGGATTGTTTCTTCTTGCTGCGGCTGAGGTTTTCCAATGGTGCAACCTTTGACTTGGCCATCATCAAATTGACCATTATTCTTCCGTCCATGTTCACACAGCGTAAGTAGACGACAGCTCCGTAGGCCTTGTCGCTAGCATCGCTGAACCCATGGAGTCCACAAGTGATCACGTCTTTACCAAAGCCGATCCACCGTGGAACTGATACCGCGTCTAAATCAGCTGCATTGCCTCTGAAATCTAACCAACGCGAATGTAGATCGTTGCACAGCAGCTCATCCCATGTGTATTTAGCCTTCCAAAGATCTTGCAAGAATATCTTTCCTTGTACTATGACTGGACCTACTAGTCCATAAGGGTCGAACAGGCGTGCTATTTCGGATAACACAATCCGATGGGTGCCCTTCATGCCCTTCAGGTTTCCAGTGGGGAACCTTGATCCAAAACTTATCTGCTGCCGGTTCCCATGTGAGACCCAGTGTCTTCACGGTAGTCTTTTCGTCCAGATCAAGAACTTTGCGCTCGTCTCTTAGATCGGGAGGAATTTCAGCAAGAATCGCTGGATTGTTTGTATTCCACTTCCCGCGGTTGAACCCATACTCTTTCAGAAGCTCTAGCACGTCTTTGCATAGCTGCTTCCCTTCTTCTATTGTGTGTGATCCTGCCAGCATATCATCTACATGAAAATACTTTTTAACGACAGCTGCAGCTCCAGGATGTGGTACATCTCGATATCCATCGTCCGAATTGGAGTTGAACCACGTGTCAAAAAGTCGGGATCGGAACGGGAACGTGCTTACGCTCCAAAAATCGTATACTGAATGTCTAAGCAAATCAGGCGACGCCTCGAGCAAACTCGTGGACGAGTCTTTCCTCTCACTCAGAACACCAAGCATCCTTGTCGTTTGCTTTCTCTTTCTCTCATGTATTCGAACGATCTCATTATAACTGTTTCCGCTACACCCACGGAAGAAGTCTCTTTTCAACAAGCTTTTACGAGTTTGCGTTTTGAGTCCTCTGAGCTTTGCGTTTCTTCTACACGGTTAATTTTAAATACCAAGAGTATTTGAAACTAACCTTGTGACGATAATATATACTGCGTCTATCATGCATCCCACAATATCTCTCTGCTCTACTCTTCATTGCTTAATTATTGGAAATATATCGACCTATATTTTATTGTATAATGGTAAAATCAAATTATTTTATTCTATTATTCCAGAGATAAAATGAAGAACAAGCAATAAAATTTCTTGATCAGTACGGGATTATATAATCCAAACTATAGATAGTGGAATTTTAGATTACTTTTCAAAGCCAGCTTAGTATAAACTTTGGAAAATAAAAAATGGTTTGTTTGTATGTTTACAGGTTCTTCTTATTTTAGAGTGTATCCATTATTACCCAAAATTTATTTTTCGCTGGGTGTTCTTCAATTTCCAACGATAATACCCTGCGCATTTGCCTTTGTTTTTGCTTCATCCCGCGTCATCAGGTGCCTAGTCAAATAATATGTAAATATTGCCCTTCTGGATAATTTACACGTATAAACGCGGGCAACAAAATGTACACATTGCCGTTATATGATGTCATATATGACATCCCGCTGCATTCGTTGATGTTGTTGTGTATTTCATATCAGCAGGAGTCTCGGAAAATATATACATTTTGACAGATCGTCACGTAATACAACAGACATTCCCTTCGTCTTGCAATGCTTGAACTAGTAAATAACGTACTAAATAATACTGACTATCAATCAAATAAAGTTTATCCTATACCATGCACTTCACACCAAATAAAATTATGTGCTTTCCAAACAAAAATGTAACGCAAAAGCCCTCAACACCAAGTTCACCACTCTCAACCTCAAAAACAGTGGAAACTAAGTCAGATGCAGACCAATATTTCACTCTATAGGAATTAGTGGCTTCAACCAACAGGCAGCAGAATCTTGAAAATCAATCCTCAAAGGGAATTAGGATCTGGAACCAACTCACCAAGAAGCCTATAGCACAATACATCCACTGATCATTTGATGACACCAACCGAGTGCAAGCGGCTGCTCCGAAGGTGCTGATTTGATATCATGCGAAAAACGGAATACTTCTCTTCCATACTATGCTGTATTCCCACCAGAGCCTTGTCGGTAATGTATCAATCCAAACTTCAGAGCCTCCCATTATACCACCGACCACTTGAACATTTGGCAAACAATGAAGCCTCTCTAAATTATGAAATTTAAGCTATTAGAAGCTTCAATTAGTAATCAAGTGGAGTACATATGTTATATAATCATGGTTCTAAATCAAACACATTTAACTATTTTGAGTATCTCTTGTTTATTACTAACTAATACAACAGTTTAATCAGTTGTTAAACTATCGACTTATTGGTAGACCCTGTAGACAAAGTCATTAAATCTGTTAGGCCTTTTAATTGTTTCTCGTTTGCGTAGACTGGGTAGGATATGATCGTTATTTTCAGGTTCTTCTGCATCTGTATCATTCTTTTCCATCTCGTTGTCTGATTCCAATGTCATATTTTTGCCAATCAGTGATGAATAAGGAGCTTTTTTCAAATCATTAATGCTTCGTGTATATTGCACTCCAGTGCCGCTTGCTATAACCATCTTTGACCCCTCCTGTGCTACAACGGTGTAACGCTCCGATGAAAATGTAGGATCTGCCTTAGATGTCTTTTGTTGCTTTAAATACACGATGTCTCCGACCTGTATATTGGATGGCTTTGCTCCTCGTATGTGATCTGAGTATTTCGAACTAGTCAATTTCGCATCTGCATCCATCTCTTGAATATTTATGCGGTCCAGCTTCTTGTTGTCCCCCTCATTCCAGAGACTTGGGAAGGTACCCCTGTACTTCCATCCGACAAGTAACTCAAAGGGAGTTACCTTCAATCTGGAATGAGGTATTAGCGTGTTGTGGTTGTGTACGAACTTTTCCAGTTCTTTACGCCAATTTTTGCCTTCCAGTTTAGCTGCCGATAGAGTTTTTATTAACGCCTGATTCTGTCGTTCAACCATCCCATTGGATTGCGGGCTTAATGGGATTGATTTGCGAACCTTCACACCTTTCGCTTGCCAG
The DNA here is from genome assembly GCF_024139115.2 of Armigeres subalbatus. NCBI lineage: Eukaryota > Metazoa > Arthropoda > Insecta > Diptera > Culicidae > Armigeres > Armigeres subalbatus. The sequence continues at coordinate 313,545,259 of NC_085139.1, read as the reverse complement.
TATTCACAAAAAGCTGAACTCTGGAACGGGGGCCCATTGTCGCTTTGTATTATAAGCGGTAGTCCCCAATTTTTGAAAACAGCATGCAGTGCGGCATTTGTAGCATCTGCATTGATTCTATGCATCTCAATTACCGCCAAAAACCGTGAATATGTATCTACGGCAATGAGAAATTCTCCAGTTCCATATCCTGGTACCATGAGAAAATCAATCTGGACTATTTCCCAAGGTCCTTTGGGAAGTTCTCTAGACGATAGCGGAACAGGAGGATTTTTCCTTGACAACAATATACAAGTATTGCAATCTCTGATGAATTTTTCTGTTTCAGCACTCATCTTTGGCCACCAGAAAAACTCGCGCATGATACGTTTCATGGCCACTTCGCCTATGTGTCCACTGTGAGCCGAAATCATAGCTTTCTTACGCAATGCTGTTGGAAGAATAATTCTGTCCCCTTTGCACAATAAAGCTCCTAGTCGGTGCATATTCTTCTTATGTGCCTCATACATTCGCAGTTCAACCGGCCAAGCATTGTGTTGTAGTGCATAACGCAAATTCTCCATTTCTTCATCCTGTTCTGAGCAACGTTCTATTTCGCTTAGGGTGATCTCCATGCATCCTGCATCTAAAGCGCACAGTACATGAGAGTCACTGTCGTCGTCGAAGGCCACCGGTTCCTGCGACTCCTTTATCAATCTCGACAATGCGTCTGCCACGTTTTCTTGTCCACTTACTCTCTCCATCGTAAAGTCGTACGATTGCAATCTTAGCGCGTACCCTTCAGCTCTTGCAAACGCTCTTTTCCCAATGCGATAGTTAGAATGAAATATGAATTCGTTTGCTGTAGCATCCGTACGCACCACAAACGGCCTTCCGGTGAGGTAGAAAGTAAATCGCTCGATACCCCATACAACCGCTAATGCCTCCCTGTTAGACTGAGGATAGTTTTGCTCGGTAGCAGTGAGCGCCTTAGAAGCACATGCGATGATTCTTGGTGAGCCATTACTTCCATACTGTACCAATACAGCTCCTAATCCCACAGCGGATGCGTCAACGAAAAGTTCGGTTTTGTCCGAATTACTAACGTATCCTAACGTCTTTATCGCGTCTATCGCCTCGGTCTGCAATGAAGAGAACTCAACTTCCTCCGCTCTAGTCCAGTAGAATTTTGAAGAGTTTGCCAATATTCTCAAGTGCTGCGTCTTCGTAGCTCGATCAATAAGGAACTTATCGACGAAAGTGAGAAGCCCAAGAAAACTTTTAAGTTCAGCACACGACGTAGGGCGCTTGAAATTCTTAATTGCGTTGATTTTATCTTGTTCTATCTGCCAGCCTGCGTCCGTTAGTTTGAATCCCACGAATTTTACACTTTGGCTGCCGTATACACATTTAGACTCATTAATTTGAACATTATGATCTATGAGTCTAGCTTGAACCTTGCTTAGATGCAAATCATGCTCCTCTTTCGTAGCACCAAAAACAAGTACGTCGTCAAGACAATTTACGACGCCCTCACATCCATCGAGAATCGTTCGCTCCATTACCTCCTGGAATATATCCGGGAATTGCACAATCCGATAGGTAGCCGTACGTAGCGAAACATTCCGAATTCGGTCATGAAGTTGGTGAGATGCCTTGAATTCTCGTGTAGCGGAACATGAAAAAATGCACTCGATAAATCGACGGTCGAGAACCATCTTGCACCATTCAGTTTTGCAAGAATTTTGTCAAGGCTGGGCATCGCATATGGGCAACGGAGAATGTAGCGATTTGGGCCTCTTAGATCCACTACTAAACGGAAATCGCTCAGTCCTTTCGGAACAACAAGCATTGAAGAACAAAATGTCGCGTCCATTCCTTCCGTGACACGTTCAATAATGCCTGTTGTTCATCAAGACGTTTTGCGACTGCCGCCTTCATTGCAATTGGAACATTCATGTATATGTTACGGCACGGTGGCTTGGAAGAATCGTAGTTTATCTTTATTGGCGGTATATTAAATTTTGGGAATGTTTCTCCAGGACAAATGAACGCAATGTTTTGCCATTTGCTGCCGTTGTCACAAGCGAATGAATAATGTTTAACTGGAACGTCTAATCCCAGTAGAAGAACACTATATCTGGTCGCTGTGGCCCTGCTCAACAAGGAACGCAATTCTTTAACCACATAGAATTTCTCAAGGAGAATTGGACGATCTTCAGCAATACGCAGAAAGGCTTCGAATGTACACAATACTTCTATACCGCCAGGTGTTGCATATGCTTTCAACGGGCGGTCTGTTCCATTTTGAATATTATGTACTCCCTTACTGTACTCGTCATTAGCAATCAACTGTTCAAAAAGAGTTTCTGTCACCGTGTTGACCTGTGCGCCGGAATCTATTAGGAAGACACATGGCATTCCTGCAACTGTAGCTTGTATCAGACTGTTATCCATCGACTCCACCACTGCTGCGATTTTTGTTTCGGCTTGTGAGTTTGTTTCGGAAACCTATTAAATTATTATTATAATTATTATTACAGCCAATGCGGGACATTAATCAAGATGGGCTTTTTCGAATATGGGTATAATTGAAGACATCAACTTGAATTAAAAATCATGTTTATTAATAATTAACAAAGGAACCTTGTTTGTTTGGTGAATTCTTCCTGGAATAATTACATACTATACTTTTAGAATCCATACTTTTACCAAGGAAATGACAGCCCATCATAGTAAACGAATTTTCACAATATCAATTTTCACTTACAGGATCCTGTGCTACTGCGTCCTCGGAATTTGTCTCCTGCTTGGCTCCAACTGCTGACACTTCTAACGACTCGTTGGTAATTTTCCGGCTATCATTGTATTGCTTATTTCTGGGCGCCACCGGTTGATTGCAAGCTCGCAGAAGATGGCCCACGCCACCGCAATTGTGGCAAGTCAAGTTGACGGCGAAACATCTCTCTGACGAGTGGAAGATGCTGTTGCATCGAGAACAACGTTCTGGAATTTTCGAACTCGATCCACGCCACGCCATACCACCTCTTAGTGAACGTTGACGTCCACCACGAACATTGCTTCTTTGAAGTGGAGTTCTGCCATAAATTGGAGGCGTACGATTAGCAATGTAGCGAGAAGGTCCAGTAGCAACATTCACTGCGTTCACTGAAACTGTTGCAGTATCCACCGCCACATGTTTTCTTGAGACGTACTCTTCGTTTAAACGTATTGTTTCGATCTCTCGAACCTTATCGATTAGATCTGCGAGCGAAGCTTTACGGCTCATCATTTTGAGTGCAGCAATCCTTACCTACTTATACTTGGCTTGCTCGGCTACCGTACTCAGAATTTCTTCGATCTGTTTGCCATCTGGATATTCGCATTGCTTAACCGCTGATGCAACTCTTCTAACAAACACCAAGTCTGATTCGGTCGGATGCTGCGACATGAGAGCAAGTTTTCTTCTTAGCAGCATGATATCAGACGTCGAAGTGAAATACGTTTTAAGTCGAAACATGGCATTAGAGTAAGGGAAAATCCTCTCATCTGGAGCTTCACTTGACGACACTGTTGTTCTGTACACTTCCAAGAGCTTTTGACCAGCCTTAACTTTAAAAACCGAAAATTGTAAAGCTTCGTCCATGATACCAGCTAACGCCAACGAATTCATCATCAAATCCTGCCACGCATCGAAGTCGAGCTTTGAAATATCTTCGCCCTCAACGCTCGACTTGCACTCCGGCACACTGATCGATGACACAGAGATTTGATTCATCGATGTGACAAAACGCGACATCTCAATAGAAGCCTCTTGTGGTTGTTTTGTATGCCGTTTGGTACTGCTGGGTCCTAGTTCATCTTCAAATTCCACACTGTTGACATCCCCAGCTTCGCTCCGGATGGATGACAAACTTGTTTGCAGTTCCCGAATCGTTTCACGTGCCTTGGCTAACTCTTCGGTGAGATTAGCGTTACTGGAATGTGCTTCCGTTAGCTGTTGCATTGCCGTGTTCAACTTAGACTTTTTCTTCTTCTGTGATGTGATGACCTGCACGGGTACCTTCTCAATACTGCTGACACCTGTTCTGTTCTGAGTTGCAGTTAACAATTTCGATTTTTTCTTTGGAGGAGCGATTGTTGGTACCGACAACCTTTTGGAGGATTTAGTACTGGTAATGCTTTTTTGTGGCAACGCTTCCGACTTCGACTTCTTCTTTTTCCTGAAAATTTGTTTTACTCAGTTAGAACCCACCATTTTTGTTATTATTTTTTTGTTATTATTATTATTATTTTGCTTCCGACATTCACATTGTGTCACTGTCTCATGGCTTACCACATTTTTTGCCATTTCAGTAAAAAGCTTATCTTGTTTCTTTGCTTTTTTTTTGTTCAACTATCATAGGCTTACCTTTATTTTTTGCCTAGAATTATGGTTTACCTTTTTTTTTACCATTTTGTTGATCTGTCTTACTGAAAGGCTTATCATGCTTTTTTGCCTTTGGCTTCGTATGGCTTATCTTATTTTTTTTGCCAAGCATCCAAACGGATTTTTCAATTTTTGGTTCGGTTTATCTGTTTTTTTTTACCGATGGAAGCAATGTCAGCGCAATCATTATTTCCATTTGACTTGAATAATTTATAGCCTTATACTTACTTCGAGGGAGCATCAACCACGCCATTGTGGTACATCTCGATATCCATCGTCCGAATTGGAGTTGAACCGCGTGTGCCAAAAAGTCGGGATCGGAACGGGAACGTGCTTACGCTCCAAAAATCGTATACTGAATGTCTAAGCAATTCAGGCGACGCCTCGAGCAAACTCGTGGACGAGTCTTTTTCTCTCACTCAGAACACCAAGCATCCTTGTCGTTTGCTTTCTCTTTCTCTCATGTATTCGAACGATCTCATTATAACTGTTTCCGCTACACCCACGGAAGAAGTCTCTTTTCAACAAGCTTTTACGAGTTTGCGTTTTGAGTCCTCTGAGCTTTGCGTTTCTTCTACACGGTTAATTTTAAATACCAAGAGTATTTGAAACTAACCTTGTGACGATAATATATACTGCGTCTATCATGCATCCCACACAGGATAGCGCTCCGCACTCGTCCGCCCACTTGTTCAGGCACCTAGTAGCAAGATAAGGCGCTGATGATGTACCGTAGGTGACTGTGGTGAGCTTATACGTTTTTAGTGGCTCTTGACTTGAATCCCTCCAGAAAATCTTGTGCAGCAACTGATCCGATGCTTGCTGCCATACCATTAGGTACATTTTTTCTACGTCTCCAACGACCGCGTACCTATACATCCGGAACCGCAGTAAGATGCTTCGCAGACCATCTAGAACGACCGGCCCAACCATCAATACATCGTTCAAGGACACACCGTATCCGTTGGACAGGATGCCTCAAAAACCACTCTAAGTTTGGTTGTGGTGCTGTCTAGTTTCAGCACACAGTGATGGGGAATGAAATATTCCGGAGTCGAGTCCTCGTCGTCCGCCTGTACCTCTTTCATGTGTCCCATCTGAAGATACTCATGCATGAATGCCGTATACATGGTTTTCAATTCCGAATTAGCATCCAGCCGTTTTTTCATAGAGATGAAGCGTTTCTTCGCTATCGCCCTCGACCTCCCTAACTTCTCCAGAACCTTCGGTAACTGAACTCGAAACTTCCCATCAGGGCTTCTTGCAGTTGTTTCCTCGAAAATGGCTTCCTTGATGGATGAGCAGCTCTTAGTGGGACAGGATTCCAATTCCCAAAACTTCGAGAGTTCTTCAAAAATTTCTTCCGTGGTTACTGAAGACGATGCTACTGTACTGTAGCTGACGCTAGCGGTTTCAGGTAGCTTCCCTGCCACAATCCACCCAAGTTCGGTATCACGTAGAATCGGTCCAGAGTTGGAGAGCTTCAGTTGTATACTCAGCAGCAGATCGTAAAAAACTGTGACACCCAAGATGACATCGATAGCTCCAGGCTCATTGAAATTCGGATCCGCAAAGCAAACTTCTGTAGGCAGATTCCACGACGAGGTATCGATGTGCTGTTATGGCAGGCTTGACGTGACCTTTGACAGTACATAGAACTGTACCTAGCAAGACATGTACTCAGAGTTGCAGGACAGTATTGTTAAGTATTCATAACTTTAACAATTTTCAACCGATTTAGATAATTTTGACAGTTTTGGAAACAAAAACTCATATACTTTTTGCTCATTGTCAAGGTTTACAGCTTTTGCCCACGGTTATACAAGAAATCTTTGAGATAAGGCTCAAGAGTCAACACGCGTAACCAAAGGACTATCAACCAGTTTCCATTTTGTACATGCTCATTGCGCTTCTTAGAATTGAGTAAGGCCTCAGTCATACAAAACATCCCAGGAATAAGATCTTAAGGTATGCTAGTTTAACCAAAGGTCTATCGTGCAATTTCAAAAACGGTACATGCTCTTTATGGTGCTTAGGATATACTGCTTTCACAGTATATATTCCAGGTCATCCAATAAATCTCATCCAAGTAGTTCTTGTTGTTGTCATTGATTCCAGGTAGTCTACGAACTTTATATAGTCAAGGTCTGTGGATCAACCTCAGTAATGGAGGCAGTTATCGAAGAATAAACAAGTTGTGTGACCCCTTCTTGGTATATGTTTGTATTCCAAGTAGGACTGATTTTACGGCGACGACTCTTAGCGCGAAACAACGGACACAAATAGGAACATGGAACGTTTTAACCCTAGCCCAGCAGGGTAAATTGGCACAACTTGCCAATGAGGCACGCCGCATGAAGCTTGAGATCCTGGGACTGAGTGAAGTCCGTTGGCCAAACTTTGGAGAACACAGAACGCCGTCGGGTCAAGTTCTGCTATACTCTGGTTTACGAGGTGAACACGCTCCCCGGCAACGCGGAGTTGGCTTCCTACTAAGCGCTCAGGCACACTCTGCGCTTATGAAGTGGGAACCTATAAGTGAAAGGATAATCGTTGCCAGATTTAGAACACGGGTCCGAAACCTTACTATAATCCAATGTTTTGCGCCAACCGATGCTGCCGATCTGCAGGACAAAGAGAACTTCTACAGTCAACTCAATGCCGTCGTAGATAGAATTCCGAAGGGTGATATCAAGATCTGTTTGGGCGACTTCAATGCGAAGATCGGATCCGACAACTCGAACCATGAGCGCATTATGGGACGCCATGGTCTCGGAGAAATGAGCGAAAACGGAGAGCTGTTCGCAGAATTTTGTGGTAATAACGACATGGTGATCGGGGATCGCTCTTCTTCCTCATCGACCGGTTCACAAGGTCACGTGGGTCTCCCGTGACGGCTTTACAGAAAATCAAATCGACCACATCTGCATCAGCCGAAAATGGAAACGGAGCCTTCTTGATGTACGGAATAAACGTAGTGCCGATATCGCGTCTGATCATCACCTCCTCATCGGCGAAATACGCCTGCGCATTGCGCGGATTCGTCGGCAGGAGGAAAGAGTTGGACGACGATTCAACACACGCCGACTGGAAGATGCCACGGTGAAACGGTCCTTCGTTGAAGAACTGGAGACGCGTGCTGCAGATATTCCGGAAGGTGGCAGCGTGGAAGACCAATGGACCGCCATCAAGAATGCCTTCATCGCCACCAGCGAGAACAATCTGGGCGAACTACGCACCCAGAGAAAACAATGGATCATCGATGAGACCTGGAGGAAGATAGAGGAGCGAAGAGAAGCCAAAGCCGCGATAGAGCAATCCAAAACCAGAGGAGCCAAAGTTCTAGCCCGCCAACGATACGCGGCTCTTGAGAAGGAAGTAAAACGCTCATGTCGACGGGACAAGCGAGCGTGGGCAGACTCTCTGGCCGACGAAGGAGAGAGAGCCGCCGCAACCGGGGACATTCGCCTCCTCTACGATATCTCACGACGCTTAAGCGGGGCGAAGATGAATGCAACGATGCCTGTGAAAGACGCGAATGATCAGTTATTGACCGACCCAACTGACCAGCTGAAACGCTGGTTCGAGCACTTTGAACAACTTTTTCAAGTGCCAGCCAGGCCATCACCACCTCGGCATGATCTGCCTAGGATCCGACGTATAACACGCGTCAATACCGAAGCTCCATCACTGCTAGAGATTCAAACAGCCATCCAAAGTTTGAAATTGAATAAAGCCCCAGGGGTCGATCGCATATCAGCCGAGATGCTCAAAGCTGACCCCATGACATCCGCTCAATTACTGCATCGTTTATTTCGTAATATCTGGGACACCGCAACTTTCCCGGTCGACTGGATGCAAGGTATCTTAGTGAAGGTGCCCAAAAAGAGTGACCTGACTGTATGCGATAACTGGCGAGGCATTATGTTGCTGTGTACCGTTCTCAAAGTTCTGTGCAAAATTATCCTAGCCCGGATTCAGGAGAAGATCGATACGACTCTCCGGCGGCAGCAGGCCAGATTCCGTGCCGGAAGATCCTGTGTGGACCATATTGTCACGCTCCGCATCATTCTGGAGCAGGTCAACGAATTCCAAGAGTCCCTTTACTTGGTATTCATTGACTTTGAAAAAGCTTTCGACCGTCTCAATCACGAGAATATGTGGGGCGCCCTGAGACGCAAGGGGGTTCCTGAGAAAATCATCGGCCTCATCGAAGCACAGTACGAGGCCTTTTCGTGTAGAGTGCTGCACAATGGGGTCCTGTCCGATCCTATCCGGGTCGTAGCTGGTGTGAGGCAAGGATGTATTCTATCACCGTTACTGTTCCTCATCGTAATCGACGAGATTCTGGTAGATGCGATTGACCGTGAACCAAACCGCGGGCTGTTATGGCAGCCTATAACCATGGAGCACCTAAACGACTTCGAGTTGGCTGATGACGTTGCACTCCTCGCGCAACGGCGCTCTGATATGCAGAGTAAGCTCAACGACCTTGCCGAGCGCTCCTCCTCGGCAGGTTTAGTCATCAACGTCAACAAAACCAAATCATTGGATGTAAACACGGTGACTCCTTCCAGTTTCACAGTAGCCGGGCAACCAGTGGAGAATGTTGAAAGCTTCCAATATCTTGGTAGGCAAATGGCGTCAGACGACGGTACCAAGATCGACATAGGCGCACGGATCAAGAAAGCAAGGGCTGCCTTTGCGAGATTAAGAAATATTTGGAAAAACAGGCAGCTAAGTGAACGAACCAAAATACGAATTTTCAGCTCTAACGTGAAATCTGTGCTGTTATACGCTAGCGAAACATGGTGTGTATCAGTGGAGAACACTCAACGGCTGCAGGTGTTCATTAACAGATGCCTGCGGTATATAATTCGGGCCTGGTGGCCTCACAACTGGATCTCAAACAACGAGCTCCATCGTCGTTGTCACCAGAGGCCGATAGCAACAGAAATTCAGGATCGGAAGTGGGGCTGGGTCGGCCACACTCTACGTAGGGGCAGAAACGAAATCTGTAAACAAGCATTAGACTGGAACCCAGCGGGACATCGCAGCAGAGGCAGACCCAGAGGCTCATGGCGGCGAAGCCTCTATAAAGAAATTAAAGAAATCGACCGAAATCTAACCTGGCAACAGGTTAAAGCGATAGCCGGGCAACGCTCAGGATGGAGATCTTTCAAGTCGGCCCTTTGCACCACCGGAGGTGTACAGGATCCATAAGTAAGTAAGTATAGCCCACACTCCGGAAGCACTGATGATGATAAGGACGCATTCTACGCGCAGCTCCCTAGTAACATTTTTGTTTTATACTGGTTTTATAACACTCTTGTACAGTAAATTGAGGTCTTCAAGAGCGTTATAAAACTTTAAATGTTACTTGGGCTAGAACGTGAGTACGACAGCTGCCCAAGCCACGACGTCAAAATCATCATAGGAGGAGGAGGAGTTTAGACCGACTATTGGGAAGCTCAGCGCTCACCGGCTAACGAACGAAAACGGCCTACGACTAATTGATTTCGCCGCCTCCAAGAATGAGCAGTTATAGCAGCCATTAACGACGCAGCGGAGAACAACGTCGGGTATGTGGGACGAAGTCGACGGAACGATTGGTTCGACGAAGAGTGCAGGCAGATTCTGGAGGAGAAGGACTCAGCGCGAGCGGTCGCGCTGCAGCAAGGTACCCGGCAGAACGTGGAACGCTATAGACGGAAGCGGAGACAGCAGACCCGCCTTTTCAGGAGAAGAAACGCCGCCTGGAAGAAGCGGAGTGCGAGGAGATGGAACAGCTGTGCCGTTCTCAAGAAACACGCAAGTTCTATCAGAAGCTCAACGCATCCCGCAAAGGCTTCGTGGCGCGAGCCGAAATGTGCCGGGATAAGGGTGGGAGCATCTTGACGGACGAACGTGTGGTGATCGAAAGGTGGAAGCAGCACTACGAGGAACATTTGAATGGCGCTGAGAGTACAGGCAGTGAATGTCAAGGCAGCGGAGGAGATGATTACGTAAGTTCAGCGGATGATGGAAGCCAACCAGCCTCTACCTTGAGGGAAGTTAAGGATGCCATCCAACAGCTAAAGACCAATAAAGCAGCTGATAAGAATGGTATCGGAACTGAGCTCATCAAGATGGGCCCGGAAAAGCTAGCCACTTGCCTGCACAAATTGATTGTCAGGATCTGGGAAACTGAACAGCTACCGGATGAGTAGAAGGAAGGGGTTATATGCCCCATCTACAAGAAAGGCGACAAGCTGGAGTGTGAGAACTTTCGAGCGATCACCATCCGTCTGTCACCAGACGTGGGAAGTTATCAAGCCAGTTCGTTTGAATCGCGCCGGGGACTAAGACAAGGTGATGGACTTTCGTACCTGTTGTTCAACATTGCGCTAGAAGGTGTCATGCGGAGAGCCGGACGCAACAGCCGGGGTACGATTTTCAACAGATCCAGTCAATTTATTAGTTTCGCGGATGACATGGACATTGTAAGAATTCGTCTACCTTGGATCCTTGCTTATACCAATGTTAGTCGTGAAAGTCCAGAAGAAACTGCGGTCAAAAAAGATTCACCACCGCACCAAATGTGTCATGCACAAGACGCTGATAAGACCGGTAGTCCTCTACGGACATGAAACATGGACAATGCTCGAGAAGGACTTGCAAGCACTCGGCTGAACGGACTGATCCGGATTTAGGTCACTGATCACTAGCTGAAACACTTCACTGGGGGATTTCGGTCGAGGAGAGATAGAACACTTCACTGCGTACTGTTCAAACGATCGCGTGTATTCGGTGCAGAGGAACGGTAACTAACTGGTTGGTCATCAAGATATGTAATGCAGAGTGGCTATTTCGGGGTTTTTCTATTGATTACTGGCTATTGTGTGTCGTGTGGGAATATCGTTTGAAGCTTGAGAATGGAGTGTAGGGTGCCAAGTGCGTTATGGACTTACAATTAATTGGGTGTAGTGTTTATTAATTTTCATACTCTAATGCGGTGAACGCAACACCTAGGATAAGTAAACTAAATAAATGAAAATGAACGATACTGACATTCCATCGCAACCTACTGCGATTGAATTTCAAATTTGTGCACATCTAGGTGCACATTAACTTTGAAACATGCTCACACGTCACTTCTTATTGAATTTTAAGTATTCTTATATTGTTTATTATTTTAAATTGATTTATTAGGTAATTTTAGTTTTTATTATTTAACTATTGATACATAGCCGCTGTTACCCACAGATTCAAGATAATTATATTCTCCACAAAGACTATCCCAAGAAATTTTAATTTTCATGTTTTGAAAAGTAATGTGGACGGTTAATTGAAAACTACAAAATTCATGGCTGACCTTTTAATTGCTGTGCTGATTGGCACCCCTACTCAACGTTTTATTTACCACCCACACGCGAAGCCAGCAGTGCACTTTTCAATATGACGTCACAGAAACGGTGCACCCCCCGAGTGTGTGCAGGAATGTCACATCCTTCCCACGCGTGCTTGATGACAGCCAACGTGCACACGGCCGTTCCGATTCGGCCGAAAAGCAGCTGTGCAGAGGGGTTCTTGATGACGTTGCTGGTGGTAGTGCTGGCGAGTTATGCAATCCTCGGCACGTTCGTGGTAGCGTACAACAATAATCATGGCGGCCGCACATGCGCTTCGGCGCGAATCAATAGTCAAATCGAGGGTGCTCGCCGTTGGTTCACACTTGGGTGGCACTAGGCCAAGTTTGATGTGTTTTCCGGTGGATTCGAGGGGTCATAGCAATCTTAACAGGCTAAGTTTAGCTTCGCATAATCAATTATATCCAAATTTTATTGAGTTTCATTCAGAAATTCCAAAATTTCCGCAAAAAAGCCAGTTGACCAAATCGACATTCGGAAAATCGATCCATTTGCCCTGTTGGCCTGTTTTCCCACCCCGATCGACATAGCTGAACGACTTCAGAAGTGAAAAATTTTCGGTGGGTGTTGGGAGTTTGCAGAAAACGACCCTCGTGAAAAACCGTGAAAATTCTGCAGCAAAAATCATCGAAATCACTTGATGACTTTGCAAAGAGACGTAAGTATCCTGTGGCAAGCGAACGTGATACATTCTGACCGGGAGTGAATACTAATAGTCGGGAAAATTGTGTTTTTCAAAAATCTCCACGAAGCACCATTCATAGACGGTTGCCTATTCTGCAGAAGAAATCAATTTAGTGAGATTTTTTTTTCGCAAGAACAAACGCCTGCTGGTCATCGATAGAATATCGCTTTGTGAAATGCGATAGAGAACAGCCTGCTTGGATAAGATTTCAAATAGTGTCGTTTGCCAAAGTTCGAGACCGATTTGCCATGGATAAAAATCGATAATCTTCCAAGTGCTTACTCATTTTCTTGGTCGTCCCAATGGCAGAAGAATTTTCCCAGTCCCATTGTTCACGCGTATGAGAACGGAAATATGCCCCCCGGATGCGGTTTTGTGTGTCCAAAAATAGTGCTCTCCACAACCAGGGTAATAATTGATGCTTAACAACGCGAGAGAAATCTGATTCGATTGGGGTGGCTGGCTGCATATAATGGACAAAGCGGAAGTACAATTACCTTTAGAGTGGATGTGGTGGAGAAAAAGTTGAACCCATCCGTTGGTTCAGATGAAATTAGATGCTTGTGTAGTTGTAGTTGTTTGCATCATACTTATGTTCTTTCGTCGACTTTTTTCTTTCCTTTTGAACGGGGGGTGGCGCAGCATGTTTCTTGGGCGTTATTATTTTTACTTCAATCCCTTCCTCGAAACGACCTTGAACCACTTTTTATGGAATTTGTAAACATTGTTAACTTAGTTACTCCCGTGATTAAATCAGATGTAGCGTAGCTTGGGCACAGAACCTGCTGCATTAGAAGTTATGTCGACTCATTGAGCATTTCTCAATATGCGAATTTAAGTTAGGTGCCGTTAGATTCGAAGTAGAAATGTTTTAAAGCCGATTTGAGTACTCAACTCAATGACTAATTATCAAATATCGTGTGTTCCATCCGTAGATGCTTCGATGTCTCGTTAGTGTAGATAATGCTTAAGCTACCCAAAGGATTAAAGAAAAAGAAGAAAGGCAAAAAGTCTAAAAAAGATAAAGAGCTCTTCACCGAGGAAGAGCTCGAACAGTACCGCCGGGAGCACCAGAACCAGGCGTCGTCGGCACTCAACTCGGCTGCTCCGTCGGACAGCGAAGACCAACCGGGAGAAAAGTCCGAAAACGACGAAGAATGGTCTAAATTTGCAGCACTTACCACTGGTATCGATACGGTTCTAAAGAAAACTCAAGAAGACCTCGACCGTATAAAAGAGAAATCGTTCTTCCAAAAGGTTCCCACAAAAGTCGAGCTTGAAGCGAAGGAGAGAGAGGAACAACTCAAGCGTGAACAGGAGGACAAAGAGCGAGCAGAAGCGGCAGCTAAGGAGGCCGAAGAGAAGAGAGCCGCCGAAGAGCTCATCAACGCCGTTGTTGAGCTCTCGGATTCCGAGTCCAACTCCGAAGTTGAGGAGGACATTTTTGACACCAACTACACCGATGCTATAGCAAAGGGAGAGCTACCAATCGCCTATGTACCGGAGTCCCCCGAACTAGAAGAATTCGAAGGACCGGATCCGTTCGACACCTCTTACGCAGAAAAGGTCATCAAAGGGCCTGAAGTCTCGAAGCGAGGCAAAAAGATAGTTAATATCGGTGCAGCTGTTGAAGTACTAACTGGACGAGTAGAGAGCGTTTCCTCGAGGAAATCGATTCGTCGCCCACGTCGAGGGCCACAAAATCTACTACTAGAGAGCTTCGACGAAGGCCAACCGGACGGAGAAGAGGCGAAACCCAGCGAAGAAACCGTTGAGCAGCCTATTTTCAGTCTATTAGACGATCCAGCAGAGCTTCCAAGTGACGCGCCAATCGATCTTAGCGTTTCGCTCCATCTAGCACTTCAGAAGGAACAGGAAGCCAAAAAAGAACAGGAACCAGAGGAGCCCGAACTAAATCTTGACGAATTTGACGATCTAAAAACACGTGAGTCCGTAGTTAAAGGTGACGATTTTGAATTACTCGTAGGTGAATCCGATCTTGGAGGTAAGTTCCGTACCTAATCTCTTTGAAATTTCCCATTTTAAAATCGCATCATTGCAGGTGCTAAGAAACCATCTCGGCCACCGCCACCTCGTCCAACCGCTGGCCCACGCATCCCAGAAGTCGTAGGTTTAGTCAACGAAGACGATTTTGAGCTTGAATCGGACGATCCGTTCGATACCGGTTTCGTTGAACGGGTTCTACCAGCGACTGCCAAGGAGGACGACGATTTTGATCCCCGCGCGGAAGAAGACGACGACGACGACTTCGATCCACGCGCAGAAGAAGAACCGTTACCTGCTGCACAAATCCGAGTCAAGACTCCGGACCTCTTTTCGTCCGAAGAGCACGCTTCCCTTCAAGTTTCTGCAAAGCTCACCAAGGATCTACTTTCGGGAAGCACATCGGATCTAACGGGAATCGTTCAAACTCCTTTGGAAGTTTCAGCAGTTGCAGCGGATTCTGCCGCATTCGTTGATCCATTCGATACTTCAGCCGTTTCCTCGATCGTTGCGCCGGGTAAAACTGAACTCAAATTTCTCGAGGAGGAATTATTGGCCGAGCAGTCGGGTACTCTAAAACATTCTTTGAGTGATCCAGATTTTGATCCTCGTGCGGACAGTGAGCCATCGAAACAGGAAGAGGACGACTTTGCTGCCATTGCCCAGCGCAAATCCTCGCTCAGCTTACAGATCAACGGAGCGGCTGCTAAAAACAAGACCGTAGTCTTTGCCGTTCCTACACCAGATTTGCTGAAGATCGACGGTGATCAATCTTTGAACAAAAAGCCCTTAACGCCGTATTACAATCGGGAAAGCTCTATTCAGGAGTCGGAAGATCCCTTCGATACTTCTTTCGTTCCGAGCATCGCACCAACTCAGTTGGAGATAAACCTTATCGAGCAAGAGTTAAACAACGCGACGCTAAAGCACAGCGTGTCCGATCCGGATTTTGATCCGAGGGCGATCACTCCAGTTGAGGTTCCAGCAGCTGTCAGTCAACCAAAATCTGATCTACTTGGAGTTTCTGACGATTACAACCAGAAGGTTCTGACTCCAGCGAAGGAAGCGGAACCGGCAGAGATCGATCCTTTCGACACTTCGATTGCGGTCAACATCCAGCCGGGTCGTGCCGAATTAAAACTCTTGGAGGACGAACTTATTCCAGCGAATCCAGCGGTAGCTAGTTCAAGTCAAGACATCCTATCCGATTCGCAAGACACAGGTTCCATCTTTGTAAAGGTGCTCACTCCCCAGCCGAGTAACTCAATTGACGAGACTGACGTAGATCCGTTCGATACATCGTTCGCAAACGACTTGGGTCCAGGCAAGACTGAAATCAAACTACTAGAGAACGAACTTTTCAATAGCAACAACTAGAAAGATGGCGAATCCCTTCTTAATGGACGACGAGCCGATGGGTGGCTCTGAACCAGTTTCGAACCCATTTCTCTTTGGTGATGACGCACAAGATGAAGACGATGGCGCGACGGGGGTGGATGACAATCCATTCTTGGCGCAGGCCAGCAATCCGTTCGCAGATTTTGGTGGAGAGGCGGACGAACCGGCTGCAGCTGATACAGCACCTATCATGAACGATCTGTTTGGGACTGCGGGAGTCAACGCGGTGGTCACGACCGGTGCCGAAATATTCGGAGTGTCCGAGACGGTTATGTCGCAGAGTTCCCTCTTCCAGCCACCAGAACATCCAAACGGTGGTGCCAATTTCTTCGATACTACAATCAACGAAGACGACGATCTGGTTATTCCAAAGCCAACGCATTTACAACTTGGGCCGCACACGAACAGCAATCTAATGGACGACTCGTTGATGAATGCCTATTCCAGTGAAGAGGAACTGAAACAAACCAAAGATAACCAAAAGGCTCCCCCGCCTAGGCCGATCCCTCCATCGCAGGCAACGCAGCAACTGATCAGCTCAATCGCGGACCAGCTTGATCAAACTAGCACAAATCTACTCCGACAGATCCCGGCTACCAGAACGCCCAGTCCGGTGTCCATGAGAGATCTACACTCTCCTAGTCCAACACCCGATTTTGGCGATCTGTTATCCGTTGGAGAGCAGTTCAAAACCGAGCAACAAAATCAACAAGACGATCTGTTCGGCACTGGTATGCCACCGGTCACAGGTAATGATAATCCATTTGCTGAACCCGCAGTTCCAATCGCTGCAAAACCCGAAGTTCCGAAGCCTCCGCGCCCAAGACCACCTCCACCGCGCCCAGTTCCTCCCAGAAGCTCACTCGCCTCATCGCCAGTCACAGCTCCTCCTCCAGTTCCACAACCGGCCGTTGCTCCTGCCGCTCACCCTCAACAGGACGCGGACCTGTTTGATCTTTTCGGTCCAGCTCCGACGAAAACGGCACCTCCAAAACCTCCAGCACCAAAAACCAAAGAAGACATCTTATCCCTCTTTTCAACGCCAGCACCTGCAGCCGCACCAGCTCCAGAGCCTAAGCAAACCGATCTCCTAAGTGGTGACTTTGACGATATTTTCGGAGGTCCTACGGAACCCACCACAGCTGAAACCTTCGTCCCTAATCTATCGGAGAATTTGGTCCAATCTCAAATACCGACCACCGCTCCCGCACCAGCACCCGTTGAGGTACTACCACCCGAGCCAGAACTCGTGGAACCATCAATTGAACACCCGGTTGTGGAACCATCACCGGAAATAGTCCTGGAGGCTCCTCCACCTTCCGATGACTTCATTTCTCGCTCCGAAGCATCTTCAGATTTCAGTCCAACTGGGTCCAACATTACTTCCGGAAACATTCCCAGCTCTGTGTCTGGCAGCATCGTAAACATCGCCGCAGTAGAAAAGGTTGATGAACTGCAGGAGCTGGAGCCCGAATCAATGGCAGACTACCCGGCACCTCCACCGGTAGAAGAACAAGAATTTCCGATGGAGTACAATCACGTGGATGCTGTACCAGTGAGTACTGTGGCGGCTCAACTGTTCTACAGTGAACCCGAGACAACCATCGCACCGGTCGCCACAGAAACCATCAATCCGTTTGCGATGGACGATGACACTGAATCATATGTGCCAAGTGTAGAGCCGATCGTCACCACCACGGCTCCCATGGATTACGCCAACGAACTGTTCGGGAATACGACCAACAATAATATGACGAGTACGGTTACGGTTACAGGGCCAGATCCGTTGGACAACTTCGCACCCGCTCAGCAACGCCAGGAACCAGATGCGTTCGATTCGTTCGCCGCCAAGTTCGAACTGAAGACCAGTAAGAGCGGAACGAACATTTTCCTGGAAGGAGATCTTGGAAACGGCACCTCGGAGGACGCTTTCGGGACAGTGGATGCGTGGGGTGCCGGTGACTTTGGAGGTGGTAGCCAGTTTGAGGACAGCGGAGATGGTTTCGGTAATGAAGGTGACGATCCGTTCCTGTCGATGCAAGCTCCGCCGGTTCCGGAGGTGAGTAGCACCGCGTGATGGGTTGGGATTGAGATAATGAGAGTTATTTTTGCAGGGAACTCCGTTTGGACGGTCGCACTCGCGAGATTCGGACGAAGGAAACCAGTTCAATGTGGTGATTCGACCGAAGGAAGGTTTGGAGTCCGTGTTAGCTCCTGCTTTGGCACCACCGCCGAAAAGTCCGCAGACTGCTTCTATTTATTCGGGTGATTCGTCGCCGCGGGTGAATCCGTTCGATAGGGCCGACGACGGGGAGGCTACACTGGCAGCACTGCCAGATGGTGAGTATTGAACTTGACGGAGAAGGGTCGTTTGGCTGAAACTTATTCGGTCGAAAACCATTTGGCGGACGTCCACTAGGCCGAATGTTTTTGGCCGAACAAATCACTAGGTCGAAACATGTCTGGCCGTAGTGGACATACGGTTGAAAATGCCGTTGGACCGAACTGATCATTTTACTGAAAAGGTCGCTTGACCGCCTGACCGAATAGGTCATTAGGCCAAAAATGCCGTTTGGCTAAAATGGTCGTTTGATGGAAAGGGGAATTTGGACGAAAATGTCGTTTTACCAAATAGGTTGTTTGGGTGAAATGCCGTTTAGTTGAAATGGTTGATTGGCAAAAAAAGGCTCTTTGACCAAAAATGTCATTTGGCCGAACGGACGGCAAAAAAAGGCTCTTTGACCAAAAATGTCATTTGGCCGAACGGAAGAACTACTTGGAATGCAAACATATTTCAAGAAGGGGTCACAAAATGTGTGTAATGTGCATTCTCCAATAACTGTCTCTATTACGGAGGTTGATCCGCAGTCCTTGACTCTTAGGAGTTCGTAGACTATCTGGAACTCACGACAACAACAAAAACTACATGAAATACAAACATATACCACGAAGTGATCACACAACTTGTGTATTCTTCAATAACTGTCTCCATTACGGAGGTTGATCCACAGACCTTGAATCTATGGAGTTTGTAGACTACCTGGAGCCCACTACATCAACAAGAACTACTTGGCATACGAACATATACCAAGAAGGGGTCACAAAACTTGCGCATTCTTCAATAACTGTCTCCATTACGGAGGTTGATCCGTAGTCCTTGGCTCTATGGAGTTCGTAGACTACCTGGAACTAGTGACAAGAACTACATGAAATACAAGTATATACCAAGAAGGGGTCACACAACTTGTTTATTCTTCAATAAATGCCTCCGTTACGGAGGTTGAACCACAGACATAAAATCTATGGAGCTCGTAGACTACCTGGAGCGCACGACAACAACAAGAACTAATTGGAATACAAATATTTATCTAGAAGGGGTCACATAACTTGTTTGTTCTTCTATAGCTGCCTCCATTATGGAGATTGATCCACAGACCTTGAATCTATGGATTTTGTAGCCTACCTGGAACCAATGACAACAACAAGAACTACTAAAAATACAAATATATATCAAGAAGACGTCACACAACTTGTTTATTCTTCATTAACTGACTCCATTACGGAGGTTGATCCGCAGTCCTTGACTCTTAGGAGTTCGTAGACTACCTGGAACTCACGACAACAACAAAAACTACATGAAATACAAACATATACCAAGAAGGGGTCACAAAACTTGCGCATTATTCAATAACTGTCTCCATTACGGAGGTTACGGATCAACCTCCGTAATGGAGTCAGTTATTGAAGAATGTCCTTGGCTCTATGGAGTTCGTAGACTACCTGAAACAAGTGACAACAACAAGAACTACAAACATACTGAAATACAAACATATACCAAGAAGGGATCACAAAACTTGTTTATTCTTCAATAACTGCCTCCATCACGAAGATTGATCCACAGACCTTGAAAATCTATGGAGCTCGTAGACTACCTGGAGCCCACGACAACAACAAGAACTACTTGGAATACAAATATATACCAAGAAGACGTCACACAACTGGTTTATTCTTCATTAACTGACTCCATTACGGAGGTTGATCAACAGATCTTGAATCTATGGAGGTCATAGACCTCTACTACTTGGCATAAAAAGAGCGTAAAAAGAAGTTTCACAGAAACCCTTTTGATCAAACGTACAATTTGACCAAATGGTCGTCGGCTAGAAGGCTTTCGGCCCAACGTATTATTCGGCCAAGTGGCGTTCGGCTGAAAGGATTTTTAAACTCAGCATGCTGTAGTATGAATCCGTTCAATCATTTCTTTTAATTATCGATTTCTAGAAACTCCCCAACTTCAGCGAACTGATTCGCAGGAGACTCCGCCGACTCCCCTGTTCGATGAAGACGTTTCGCAACCTCTGGAAGATTTCCCGCGGGTTATCTACCACGGCGGTGGTTGGGAGATGCAGCTGCGTCAACCGAACAAGAAGAAGATCACCGGACAGCGGTTCTGGAAGAAGATCTACATTCGACTCGTCTTCCAAGGGGACAACCCGGTGCTGCAGCTGTACAACGCCGAAAAGGATAAGGATCCCTTCCAAGAGTTGCCACTGCAGGCGTGCTACTCGGTGTCGGAAATAGGGGCGCAGCAGTACGATAACTTCGGTAAGATCTTCACCATCAAGTTGCAGTATGTGTTTTACAAGGAGCGTCCGGGTGTGAGGCCCGGGCAGGTGACCAAGGCGGAACGATTGACGAACAAGCTCAGCCAGTTTGCTGCCTACGCTATCCAGGGTGACTATCAAGGGGTCAAAGAACTGGGAAGTGATCTGAAGAAACTGGGACTGCCGGTGGAGCATGCCCCTCAGGTATCGCAACTGTTCAAGATGGGGTCGATGAACTATGAAGACATGAAGCAGTTCTCGGTTTGCATCGAGGAGGCGTTGTTCAAGATGAGTGTGCACCGAGACCGAGCGTTGACCTACAAAATGGAGGAAGTGCAAGTGACGGCAGTTGATGAGCTGTACGTAGAACAGGATGCAGAGGGTCACGTCCATAAACAGATTGCACGGGTTCGGCTGTTTTTCTTAGCATTCCTATCAGGTGAGTTTGCAAAAGGTGGTAGAAAACAGTCAACTGACGTTTTATTTTTAGGAATGCCGGACATTGAGCTTGGAGTGAACGACCTGTGGCGACAGGGTAAAGAAGTGGTAGGTCGGCACGATATCATACCGGTTGTTACCGAGGAATGGATTCGTCTGGAAGGGGTCGAGTTCCACGGATGTGTTCAACAGGACGAATACGAGAGGAGTCGAACGATCAAATTTAAGCCTCCAGACGCGTGCTATATCGAGTTGATGCGCTTCCGAATCCGGCCGCCGAAGAATCGGGAGCTTCCGTTGCAGTTAAAGGCCACGTGGTGCGTGACAGGGAACAAGGTGGAGCTGAGGGCTGACGTTTTGGTTCCCGGTTTTGCGTCCCGAAAGCTGGGCCAGATCCCATGCGAGGATGTTTCTATTCGGTTCCCCATTCCGGAGTGTTGGATTTATCTATTTAGAGTGGAGAAGCATTTCCGGTAAGTTGGCGATTCCTTGATTTAGAAGTCAATGAAGACTGAGAGATGTTTTTCGGTAGGTATGGATCGGTGAAGTCGGCTCATCGTCGCACGGGTAAGATAAAGGGCATTGAGCGGTTCTTGGGTACGGTGGAGACTTTACAGGAGTCCCTTATTGAGGTGACCTCCGGACAGGCAAAGTATGAACACAACCACAGAGCGATCGTGTGGCGATGTTCTCGGTTGCCTAAGGAAGGACAAGGAGCTTACACGACGCATCAGCTTGTTTGCCGGATGGCGCTGACCAGTTTCGACCAGATTCCTGAACAACTTGCTCCATACGCGTACGTAGAATTCACGATGCCGGCAACGCAGGCCTCCCACACAACGGTGCGGTCGATAAGTGTTCAAGAATCGGAGAGTGATGAACCTCCGGAGAAATACGTTCGGTATCTGGCTAGACATGAATATAGGTGAGCAAGTAGAGGATTGAGACGTAATTCATCAGTCTATAGCGAACTGTTTCTTGCATTTTCAGGGTCGGAATCGAACATACTACGGGTGATTCAGTAAATCCTTACTTGGCGGCTACGGCAGTTTCGAAACCGATTCAGGAAGAACAACCGATGGCAACGACTCCTATCGCTCCCAGTGATTCGGACTCAGATTCTAATTAGGGAGAAGAACGGTAAGTGGACGGGTGACAGTAGAAGAATGGTAGGCAACCGTTTCCATGATTATGTAGACCAGGCGGTTGATGTAAAGTAAGACACTGCTTTCAATACAAGGCGCAGCTTGAGTATTACAAAAATGAATAAATTATGCAACATTTAATCTAAAAATGGTAAATAAACCAAACACTGTGACAGACAAAACAAAAATATACTTAGGTGTTATTAAAATTATATTAGTTTGACAATAAAGCGTATTGATTGAGCGTAATAATTAGGCTTATGAGAAACAAATGACGATAAGTATTATCATTAGCAACTAAACTTGGTTTCATTTGGCGTAATTATATTCGGTGCATGCGTTTCCTTGTTAGATTTTTGTCCAACGATTCAGTGTTATCATATTAATCCTATTTGCTTGTATATATTAAATTCCCAACGAATATCTGCAATTGGACTCTAGTCATTAGTTGAATAGCAATTCTTGATCTTTCAATATCCAACAACCAAACCAAATGAAAAATGTAATATTAACTCTAGAGTACACACAATTGGAAGAAAGACATCAAATCTATAGCGAAACAAGTAATGTATGTTATTGTAACCATTATGCTCGAGCTGATGTTGAACAGTTATGGTATACAAAGCCAACAAATCAATACTCACGGCAATATTTGGTTGAGATTATTAGGAACTTCTGAAAAACTCGTGAGAAAAATGCAGATCAAAATGAGAAATCCGTAAACTCCACTCCGTATCGCCGTTGATTCTGCTTTTTTGCGGTTCAATCACCAACATATCAGTAGCGACAAGCAAATCAGTTTCCCGGGAAATTAATTAATCCTCTTTCAATCAAAATCGTTTCGCAAACGAACGAAGCCAAACCGTCTCGTGTGCTGTGATGTCGGGAACGAATTAGCAATTCAGATGATGACGGTTGATTCTCCGTTCGTTTTACAGTTTTCATCTGTTTTGTCCCTATGTTAGTAGCAATAATAAGTGACCATAGCAGATCGGAAATAGAAGGAAGTATATACTGTTAGCATTTATTGTACATGTGTTATCAAAGAAAACCTAAATATTACTAAAAGCTAAAATCTAAAAACTACAGTATTGATGATCATGTGAAGCCAAGCATGCATTGTTGATTTATTGAAGATTACGGAAAACACCTAAAAATGCTCTACCGAAACAGTGGAAGACCATGATATTTGATTAAGTGTAAAGCAGGTTATTAATTGAGAAGTTTAAAGCAAAAACAGAAAATTAATGTAACAGGTTATAAGTTATGGTGGAATGAATATACAAAAATTACAAAACTCACTCTAAAATTAATCGTTATAAATTTAATGAAAAAAAAAAATAACCACAAGAAAACTGAACTTGCGATAAGGCCCAAACTGAGTCGAAAACCAAAGCAACAAACTTCAAATGATGTTAGCAAACACGAGCGGGAATGCAAACTGACAGTAAGAAAATATTGTAACAATAGGACATGTAGATCCACATACTTGACTTGAAGCTAATCCAAAGAACACTAATGGAAACATAATATTGAAAATATACCAATATATACATACTACCGTGAGAAGCGATAATAAAAAGAAAGAGATCAAGTGGAAAGATGATGGTTTAGGCTTGTTTTTATTTGAATTGAGAACGTTATAACTAAGGAAGTGTTGCGTTGCGTTGTAACGGAGTATTTCGTAGATTGCATACTGATAGCTGTCATGTAAATCTTTCACTTTCATACTCCAATTGTTTATGGGTTACTATTTGGGATTTAACAGCACCCAATTGGAGGACAAAAATGATAAAGCATGAAAGCCACCATTGCCGGCAACGCCCATCTTCTCCGTTACTAGGGAAGGGAAGGAAATGATGATATGACATCTACTTAACGAGAGGCCAGCAACTCACCGACGCCCTCATAAATGTCAATGAGTTGATTGGTAGGAAATATAGTTTAGGAATATCATCATAAGCAAATGATATTATAAGTGGTAACAATCGATGGGAGTGGCATTGCTAAGAAATTTAGGTCACTCCATTGTTGATTTCCCTGGGATGAGGCGAAGCTATTATACTTGCCCTGGCTAATCAGCCTAGGTTTAAGCGCCGTTGTTCGCTCTCTGAAACGGAAAAGAAATGTAATTTATATTAAATATATTTATCCCCTATTTATTTCCAGTTGAAACTAATAAGCCATATAAGTAAAAATAATCCTGCAATCCCAAACTCGCAATAACATGAAATGTCTTATGCTCATATTGCAGAGGTATTTCCAAAACCCAATGTTCGATTGCAAAAAAAAAATCACCATCCACCTACCTATCAAGGTTTTTTAATACCTCCGGAACGCAATGGCCGACTGAACCAATTTTCAATAGCAAAAAATTAGGAAGGATTCTGCTTTGAATGCAACCTGTTGCAAGCAAATCGGATAAGGCTAAGTTCAAAAAAGCGTGTCACACATTTTTTTGTACATACACACATATATACTACATACATACACACACACACATACAGACATCACCTCAATTCATCGAGCTGAGTCGATTGGTATATCCGAGCCTTCTATCAAAAGTTCGGTTTTGAAGTGATCCTATAGCCTTTACGTATACTTAGTAATACGCGAAAGGCAAAAACAATGACACTACTATAGTTTAAAGGAAAAACGGTTCACATCCGGTTGAGATCTTGATAAAACATAATTTCCGTAGCAGACACGCACATACAAAGTTTGATTGTGATTAGTTTGTTCAGCTGAGTCGATTAATACTCGACTCTGCGAGCTTCGGATCAAAAGTCTATTTTTAAACCGATCTTAGAATCCTTCTTAGACTGTGAACCATTCCACCGATTCGTTTAACTTTTAGTTAAAACTTAACAGTTCGGTGGTTATTTCTCCGTGGTTAAAAATAACCCTGCTCCGGAGCATGGTTAGATTTGACAGTTAGATAGTTAAACTTTGTTCGCGATAAAATTGGCGCCAACTCTATTTTGTTCCAAATAACTATCAATCTGTTAAAATTCAAATGGGTCGGTCTCGGGGTAAAATTTTAACTACGATGGGAAAATGACCATCGGACTGTCAAATTTTAACTAAAAGTTAAACGAATAGCTGGAATGGTTCACAGCCTTAGGATGTTACATAGCATAGCATAGTTACGGTGTACTTCGTAGATTATGACTTCCTTGAGCGGCTTCGAGTATCCGGCGGCTGGCCCTTAATAGTGGCCACGTATGGGTTTGCTGGTTGAGCGATGCGAGAAGGACAACATGGCTCCGGATTATCGTTCCGGCTGGTAATGCGTCCGAGTCCGCTAAGGTGACCGAAGATGCGATATAAGGATTGATTGTCGTCTCCAATTTGGCCCACGTGTCAGTCCGAGCAGAAAATATTTCCAAGATGGCGTAAGATTAACGACTTCTTCAAGATTGATGCCTTCTGTTCCTCAATGCCATCCAAAATGGCGGTGTGGAGCACTGCGTAGGCCC